>NC_079399.1:2411621-2419121 GCF_029220125.1 Pseudoliparis swirei | reverse complement strand
GGGAGAGAGAGGGAGAGAGAGAGAGCGAGAGAGAGATCCATGTAATGAAACACTCCCATCAATAGTTCACCATGAAGGATGTGACCTTCTTCCCAAGGGGGGGGGGAGTCCTCCTCCTCCTCCTCCTCCTCCTCAAGAAGTGACTCTCTGTTCTCTCGGTTCCCTCTGTTCTTTCTGGTTCCCTCTGTTCTCTCTGGTTCCCTCTGTTTCCCTCTGTTCTCTCTGGTTCCCTCTGGTTCTCTCGTTTCCCTCTGGTTCCCTCTGTTCTCTCGGATCCCTCTGTTTCCTCTGGTTCTCTCATCGTGTTCCTCTGGTTCTCTCTGTTCTCTCTGTTCCCTCTGGTCCCTCTGGTTCTCTCGCTTCCGCCTCTCGTGCTAAATAATATTTTTCGGGGTATATTTATGAAATATGGGACATTATTTAGTTTTCCGTGATGAGCTTGGATGAGACCAGGATGTTTCAATGTTGTTGTTTTCGGGCCATTTTATGAAATGTTGATCGTCTCGGACGAATACTATGAGAGTAACGCACGTTTAATTCATGAGCATAAAATATAATACTTATTTTTTTATTGATCGGAAAAAAAATTACAATTTGAATTTTGATAACATTTTTTAATATAAATCTCATCCATGAAAATTCAAGAATATAATTTTAAAATAAAATGTAATACTTGTTTTATTGATGGTAAATAAATTAAATTAGATACTTGAATTTTCATATTTTTTTCATAATTTTATTTATTTATTATTTATATATATATGAAAATTCAAGAATATAATTTTAATTATTTGCAACTAATAAAAAAAAAAGTATTATATTTTATATATTTTTAAATAATTATCGTAAATAAATAAAATCAATGTCCAAAACAATAACTAACAAAAATGTTTTAAATATATATTTTAATGTAAACAACAAATCATGTGAAGACCTCACGGAGGTCGTGACCTCACGTTGTTGTTACAGTGGAACCAAAGAATAAATAACTTCAAAATAAAAGAGAAATAAACAAGCGCTCGCCTCAGAGACGCTAACCCTCCTCCCATTGGTCCACAAAGGGGCGCTTGTTTAACGCGTGTGAGGGTTATTGATAAAGTGGACATGCTACGCGTGTTAAATGAGTTAGTGTGTGTAGAGACGTCTCTTTGTGAGTGTGTGTCTGCATTGTGCGTTTCCACTCGTCACCACAGAGACGTTCCCTCCTCACGGCCGGTTGGGAAGCTGAGCGGTCCATTTGAACTTCACGCTAATGCACCTTCTTTCTTTTAAAGGGCGTCCATCGGGCTATAATAATACGTTTATGCTCAGAAAGCAATTTGACGATAAAGGATGAGTTATGTTGAATAACAGCGAGCTCTTATTTTGAAATGAGGCAAAATGCGTAGAGTTGAAACACCGATAGGCATTCATGTAATGGGAATAAGTTTAATACATTTTTACTTTTATGTTAATCCGGTGTATTTACAGGTTTGGTTGTATCAAAGAATTTATGTTATGTTTTTTTACAGGTTTTTTTTGCTCTTATTTCCAAATAAATGAGAAATAGGTAGAGTGAAACACTGATGGGCTTTAATGTGATTGGCTAAAGAAATAAGTTTAATATATATTTACCGGTGTGTTTATCCGGTTTATGTGCAGGTTTTACAGGTTTATTGTAAAAAAAGAAGAAAAAAATGTTTTAATGTCTTTCACGTTTTCCTTTTCTTCTCTTATTTTGAAATAAAGACAAAATGGGTAGAGTTGAAACACCGATCGGCATTCATATAATGGAAATAAGTTTAATACATTTTTACTTTTATGTTTATCCTGTGTATTTACAGGTTTTACAGGTTCGTTTGTACATTTTCTTTTAGGTTTTAATATCTTTCACGTTTTTTTGTTGCTCTTATTTTGAAATAAAGGCAAAATAGGTAGAGTGAGAAACTGATCGGCCTTCATATGAATGGCTGAGGAAATAAGTTTAATACCTGTGTGTTTATCCTGTATATGTGCAGGTTTTACAGCTTTAGTTGGAAAAAAATTAAATGAAAAATGTTTGAATGTCTTTCACGTTTTTTTGTGCTTTTATTTTGAAATAAATAGGTTTGTTGTAAAAACAATATGTTGTAATGTCTTTCACGTTGTTTAGTTGCTGTCTTTAAGAACAATTGTGAACGTGCGGCGCGCTCCCGCGTACTGTAGGTGAGAGGGTGGGAGGGTTGCATGATATGACATGAGTGCATTCGAGAGAGAGAGAGCGAGACGCTGAGTCGTCATTTAATGAAAAGCCGAAGCTGCAGCGTCCGTGCGGCCAGTCTTTGTGCGCGTGCACGTAGACTCAGACCCGCCTCGCGCGCTCACCAGGTCGATGAAGGTCAGGAACTTCCAGCTGCCGCCGTAGGTCTGGTGCGCGGGCATGTCCAGCGCCTTGTAGTGGCACAGGATGGAGAAGTAGGACAGCAGGATGGCGACGCGCAGCACCTGCGACGGGATCAGCGCCATGTTGCTCGCTCGCACGCGCGCGCGCTCCCGGTTCACCGGCTGGTCAGGTGTCCCGCTCCCGGTCCCACCGTCGGTGGTTCTGGTCCGTTCGTCCGGTCGGTTGTATTCGGCCTGTGTTCGCCTCGCGCCTCGTGTCTGCGCCGCTCGTGCCACCCCCACCGCCCCCCCCCCACGGTACTGCTTCCGTGTTGTGATGATGACGCAAGGGGGCGGGGCCTATAGTGGAACGCGCTTCTGAGCTCATTTCTATGTATTTATCTTTTAAATTCAGCTGGTATTTCATGTTTATCATCAACAAAGTGAAATAATCTTTATTTGTTGTTATTATTGTTGCTCATATTTCATATCTGCTCAATATTATAAGACTTTTAAACAATTTTAAAGATTAACAGAAAATGTTTACCTGCCATTTCTATCTTTTTAACACACTGTAACCTTTGCTATGTGCAGAGAACAACACTAGAGCGAATTATATCAGCATGTTCTCTGTTAAATAGGTGCCCCCTGTGGACTAAAGTGGTAGTGTTGGTTCTGCTGCCCCCTGTGGACTAAAGTGGTAGTGTTGGTTCTGGTGCCCCCTGTGGACTAAAGTGGTAGTGTTGGTTCTGGCGCCCCCTGTGGACTAAAGTGGTAGTGTTGGTTCTGCTGCCCCCTGTGGACTAACGTGGTAGTGTTGGTTCTGGTTCCCCCCTTCCCTCCAGCGGGTCCATTTGGGACGTTTTCGTTCTTCATTGTTTTCCAACAGATTGAAAGTCACAACAAAGAAGCAGCCGTTGAAACAGGAATGAACCGAAAGAGAGAAAGAGAGAGAGGCGAGGAAGGAGTGGATGCTGTTGCCATGGCGATGCTGCACGGATACTCAGGACGCTGTGCTGTTTTTGCACATGCAGGTTTTAACGTTTATACGTCCCCCAGTTTTTGAACCTCTAGTCTAGAGAATATTGTGTTTGCTCAGAGGCACACGCCGCTGCGTTCAAAGCCTCCGACAGTGTCGTGATTGTCGGGTTCGCAGCGCGAGGTGTAAACAGTGATAATAGATTATTAACGGGAACAAGGCGTCGTTAACACGAGAACAGCAAGTCACAAACTCACACCGGCTGCAGCGAGGAGAGTTCATTTGTACATTTCAACAACAAAGTTCTTCATAAAAACATTAAAATAAGAAAACAAAAGAAAACAGGATGATAAAAACAATTAAGAACATTCATCAAAACGTTAAAAAGTAAAAAGCAAGAAATATGCTAAGAGTTGCATTACAGTTAATACAATACAGAAATAAATTGATAAATAAATATGCTAAAAATAAATTGTACATATGCTAAAAATAAAATGTATACTAAAGATAAATAGTACATTTATATACTAAACATTTTATATTTATATACTAAAAGTTGTGTTACAGTTAATAAAATGCAGAAATATATTGATAAATAAATATGCTAAAAATAAATTGTATACTGAAAATAATTAGTATATATACTACACATTTTATATTTATATACTAAAAATGAATTGATAAATAAATATACTAAAAGTTGCATTACAGTTAATAAAATGCAGTGAGATGCAGAAATAAATTGATTGATCTCTATATTTAATCAAAGTATTTGGACGGCTGACGGAGGATGAGTTACATTTAATACATTTGCAGATTTACTAATTTACTAATAAAGATTTACTGCAGACTAAACTTTGGTTACCGCGGTGACCAGCTTCCTGCCGACGAGCCGAGTGAGTCCATTAGAAATGTGCTGCAGCATTTAGTCTTCACGCCTTCAGAAATGTTAAATAAGGGATTCAATGAGGGAGCCTGGCCACCAGGGGGCGACTCCTCTGGTTGTATAGAAGTCTATGTGTCATGTGTTAAAGCTGCATTCTCTCTCCTGACCACCAGGGGGAGACTCCTCTGGTTGTATAGAAGTCTATGCTTCATGTGTTAAAGCTGCATTCTCTCTCCTGGCCACCAGGGGGAGACTCATCTGGTTGTATAGAAGTCTATGTGTCATGTGTTAAAGCTGCATTATCTCTCCTGACCACCAGGGGGAGACTCCTCTGGTTGTATAGAAGTCTATGCTTCATGTGCTAAAGCTGCATTATATCTCCTGGCCACCAGGGGGCGACTCCTCTGGTTGTATAGAAGTCTATGCGTCATGTGTTAAAGCTGCATTCTCTCTCCTGGGCACCAGGGGGCGACTCCTCTGGTTGTATAGAAGTCTCTGCTTCATGTGTTAGAGCTGCATTCTCTCTCCTGGCCACCAGGGGGCGACTCCTCTGGTTGTATAGAAGTCTATACTTCATGTGTTAAAGCTGCATTCTCTCTCCTGACCACCAGGGGGCTCCTCTGGTTCTATAGAAGTCTATACTTCATGTGTTAAAGCTGCATTCTCTCTCCTGACCACCAGGGGGAGACTCCTCTGGTTGTATAGAAGTCTGTGTCATGTGTTAAAGCTGCATTCTCTCTCCTGGCCACCAGGGGGCGACTCCTCTGGTTGTATAGAAGTCTATGCGTCATGTGTTAAAGCTGCATTCTCTCTCCTGGGCACCAGGGGGCGACTCCTCTGGTTGTATAGAAGTCTCTGCTTCATGTGTTAAAGCTGCATTCTCTCTCCTGGACACCAGGGGGCGACTCCTCTGGTTGTATAGAAGTCTATGCTTCATGTGTTAAAGCTCAGATTGATAATTGGTTCCCAACAGAATCTTTCCGACACAAACAAACGGGTGATTGTTCAGCAGCTCTGGAGCGGGTGGATGTCGCTGGGTTTGGCCCCTCCCTCTGTGGCGGAGCAGGGATTCAAACCCGCAACCTGCTGGTGCTCAGTCACTTTGGGGTTTGGAAGAGTTTCTGTGGAAAATGCCAGAATGATTGGACGGAATGTTTTGACCCTCGTAGATCCCTGAGTGTGTGTGTGTGTGTGTGTGTGAGCTTTTTCACACACACACACACACACACACACACACACACACACACACACACACACACACACACACACACACACACACACACACACACACACACACACACACACACACACACACGGTGCCAGCTCTGTGGGGTCGATGAGTTGGCAGCAACATGTTTCCTTTTCCTCCTCGTCTCCAAGATATTCCACTGTAGAAAGTATATTTATGTAATATATATATATATATTATAATATATATTATATATATATATATCTATATATAGATAGAATATTATATATATATTTTATATATACATATATTTTCTATATCTATTAATGCATAATACAATCCACAAAAAAATATAGAATATTATATATATATACATATATAAATATGTTATATATATTATTATTTATATAATTTATAATTTATATATAAATAAATATATTATTACATATATAGCTACATATGTAAAGGTAAAAAATAACGATAATAATAATAACATAATAAGTAATTATACACACAAAAGTAAACTCCTGTAAGAAGTGATGGGGTCACGACATTGAAATACATGTTATACTATGAAGGAGGCAGAGGGGATGAATACGTCTGAAACTGCAGTTAAAAACAAAAATTAATGGCGAGAAAATATATCTCATTCATGATTTGGTTGAAATAACCTAAAAAGAAGTTCCGATGCTGACCAGCAGGGGGCGCTGCTGAACGGCTGGTTATGCCGGTCGTATTGTGTTTGTGTGTGTGAGCGTGTGTGTGTGTTTGTGTGTGTGTCTTTGTGTGAGTGTGTGTGTTTCACTCTCCCTCTCATCTATCAATCTCCTGAAGACGTCCCTCTGAAGCTGTTATCTAGCAGGACTTTGACCTTCACCCTCCAGCTCGGCCACACCTCAACACACTAACGACAGCGTGTGTGTGCGTGTGTGTATGTGTGTGTGTATGTGTGCGTGTGTGCATGCAAGGGTAGGGAATGGGAAACACACGGTGACAGGGATTAATGTGGTTGTGTGAAAAGAATCAAAGCCCAGAAGATGGAAAGGCCCCTGATGTTAACGTGTGTGTGTGTGTGCGTGCATGTCAAAAAGTGTGTGTCAAGTGAACACAATCTAAGGCTGTGTCTACTACCGCGCACTTGAGCACTTCGAGCTGACTTTCAGTGTTCGAAGTGCGCCACTGAAAAATCCAGCAGAATTCAGTGCACTGAAAGTACCCGGATGGCGCTCTGCAAACGGGCAAAAAATGTAGTGTAAACGATGGACACTACTCGCCCTAAACGGCCGCCATCTTGGCCACGTAGCGGAAGAGGAGGAGCCCTTTCGCCAGCTTTTCATTTCATTTCTAAAACAATGGCGGACAGCACAAGCGGTAGACCACGAAGCTCCAGACCGTAAATGTAAGTATCAGCGGTAATTACACATTGTACTGGTATTACAATGTACTACTAACATGCCATTCTCAGATTAGTGAGCATACCTAGGTAGCATTAGATGCCATTGGATCTCCATGGCAGTTATGATAAGCTACCTGGCTAATCCACCACCCGGCCAGTCCGACGAAGGTGCACTTTTATCGGACACTTTCCGCTTGACGAGCCGGGGCAGGTCGGCTCCAGGCGCTTTCTCCAGCGGCAAGTCCGACGACAGATAGCCATGTCAGTCATCGGACAGTGTTAAACAACGGCTGTTCTGTTAAACAATCGAAATAGCAACTTTAATAATGGATTAACAATGGATATGCTCAGTTTAATAACGGGTTAACATGACACCGCGAGCGTTTGCACACACGCTGCCCGATAATTAATACCGTTACGATAGCTATCTAAGCTTGTCCTTCTAGAAATAATTGTAGCTTTCAATCATCGTTGTGTGTGTTTTTTTAATGTCGTGTATGTATTAATTTAAATGTAATCGTGGTCTGGGACAGAGCACTGAATGGCTATCCTATTTCTGTTTCCTGCCCCAGAGACGTTTCCTGGAGGTGCTGGTGCTGGTCCTCTGCTGCCCTCCCGACATCTGCATCTGGCTCCAATGACCTCTGGCACCTCACATCCACCTCCAGGGCCTTGAAGAAGATGGACCGCCATCGCGTCTTCAGTATCCC
>NC_079399.1:2396621-2406621 GCF_029220125.1 Pseudoliparis swirei | reverse complement strand
TCACCGGGGGGTTCGCTTGTTGTCATTCTCGACCAGAGACGCGCGGACCGGAGCGCGGACGCAAGGTGAGCAAACCGAAACCTCCATACGTGTCCTCGCGCGCGCCTCCCGCTGACAGCGGGGCTCCGGTTGTGTTTGTATTGATGCTGCGTTGCGGACATTATGGTCTGTTCAGGCACTTGGGGACCTGTGTGTGTGTGTGTGTGTGTGTTGGGTTTATAAGGGCACGGCCGTGCACGGGGAATACCCCGGGCACGCGGCGCGGTGCATGCAGATTACCCCGCGGTTGCGTAACATCCTGAGGAATTTGCAGTATAGCTGCACACGGCCCCGGGGCGGCGGGGAGAGACCGGGAGACCGGGGGGGGGGGGGGGTCGTGGAATCTGAAGCCGTGAAAGTGGAGCCTCGGAGAGGTGTGAGAGAGGAAGAGGGTGGATTCTTCTTCTTCTTCTTCTTCTTTTTTAATGTTCCTGCATGTTGTGCAGCTGCGCCCGCATCTGTATGGGGGGGGGGGACACATAAGTTCACTCTGTAACACATCACTCTCATAACATCCAGAGTGAGTGTGTGTGTGTGTGTGTGTGTGTGTGACCTCTGGTGTTTCCTTGTTGCCGCTACAAAGAGACACGAGAGGTATTCAAATAGAAGGCTTGTTGTGCTCGTGCGTGTGCGCGCGTGCGCGTGTTGTCGTCAAGTTCGTCTCCTGATAAATGAAGAAAAAAACAGTTTAAAACAAGGAGAAGAGAGAGGAGACTTTATCTCCTCTGCTCATCGTTCGCTTCCTCTCCATGTGTGTGTGTGAGAGAGAGAGAGAGAGAGAGAGGTGGGTGGTGCCCTGGCTGGTTCCGGGAATGTTCCATGACGTGTTGAGAGAGGGGCCCCGGTCGGGGGGACTCCGACACACGGCCGCCGGCCCTGCTGCTCTCTAACGAGCCTCCGCTCACACAACAACAACAACAACAACAACAACAAAAACAACAACAGCGACAACAACAACCACAACACCATCTTTCTTCAACGCCCTCCCAGAGCTGCTCCAGCAGCGTGTCATACTCCATGTGATTCCCCTGAGTGTATCATGTATGCAGAGAAGTGAGGTCAGAGGTCAAAGGTCACATCGAGGGTTCTGGGCTCAACTAGTTTGGGCTCTCAGAGTTTCTTTGATGCTTAATGAGTCGCAGGAAGCAGAAATGACACATTAACGATGAGGGCGATACTACAAAATAAAACTGGGCAAAAAAAAGAAGAACAAAAGGGAGAAAATATATTAAATATATTAAATATATTTAACATATTTAATATATTTAATATAAAACTTTTAGATGCTGATGCTAATAGCAATCATAATTATCTATATTTACAGAATAAAACGGATATATTATAACAATATTATTATAATATATAATATTAAACTCAATGTATTTTCGGTCCCCAAAACAAACAGTTAGTAAACTAAAGTATAAATGTTTTACTTTTATTTTGATATTGTCATTCTAAAAAACAATGATGTTCATAAATAAATAAAAAATTAAATGATAAAGAATTAAAACATTATTATGGATTAAATCTTATCACTAATGGTTATAATGATGAATTAATGTAAACAACTCATAATTCATCTCTAATATTTATTTTATATTCACGTGAAAATATCTTTATTTATTCTAGTCCATCACCAACACTACAATTTACTAGATTGCATGTGAACGCACCACGAGAACTTTATAATTCACCTTCAGCCAGCGCTCCTTTTCACTGAGCGGAGCCTGAACGCATCACAGTGTAACTGAAGTGAACCGAGATGCTAACGTGGCTAGCTCTCCTCCTGCTGCTGGTCTCAACACCGATTGGCTGTTCACATAGTCACGTGATCAGAGACGTGTTGAAGCTCATCGCCATGGAAACAACCTCGTTCACAGCTGCTGGGAGTTAATATTTATAAATAATAATAATAATAATAATAATCATTTATTTTATATAGCGCTTCTCAGGGCACCCGAAGTCGCTTTACAGTCCAGAGTCCAAATGTTTTATATATTTTACGCTAACCGCTTTCCCCAAAACAGCCCCGCCCCCCTCTGCCTCTGATTGGCCGACGCTGGATTGGCAGATTGTTAGTTGCGTGATGTCATCGCTACGGGAGGAAAATGTTTTATTAAAAAACTCCTAAAACAATAATTAAACTACAGAGTTAAAGAGTTAAATGTTTATGTTTTTATCTTTGAAAAAAATAAAAATAAAACGTTGATCCGACTCACCGGTGAACCAAGAGGCCGCTTACTTACTAAAAGCTTGCCGACCCCAGAGGGAAAAAAGTTAATAAATACTACAATAAATCTATAATAGTAAGGAAAAAAATAAATAATTTCAATTAAAATTAGTAAAATATTGTCAATAATAAGAAAATGTTCCTCAACGAGCCGTTTAGTGTCACATGACCGAATCTAATTCAATTCAATTCAGTTTATTTTTATAGCCCAATTTCACAAATTACAAATTTGTCTCGGAGTGCTTTACAATCTGTACACATAGACATCCCTGACCTTTGACCTTTGACCTCACATCGGATCAGGAAAAACTCCCAAATAACCCTTCAGGGGGAAAAAAGGTAAGAAACCTTCAGGAGAGCAACAGAGGAGGATCCCTCTCCAGGATGGACAGATGCAATAGATGTCATGTGACCAGAAGGACAGATTTAGAGTTTAAATACATTCAATGAATATGACAGAGTGTATGAATAGTTCATAGTAGGCATATTCCACGATGGAGACCTCCACGATCCATCAGGCAGATGGCGGTGGGGAGGAGGAGTGGGCGGAGTCTCAACAGTGGGCGGAGTCTCAACAGGACAGTGGCGTAGTCAGGAGCAGGAATTCCACACCTCGATGATCGATCATCAGCAGATAGATTTATGTCGCCTCATAGGGTCCGGCGACCCATCAGCAGAGAGGATCTATCGTCTCTCAGGGTCCCCGATGACATGAGACGTGAAGTCAAAAGGACCCGGGAGAAAGCAGAGTTAGTAACGTGTGATTGAGAGATGAACATTCATCCCTAAGGAGAGAAAAAGAGGAGATAGGTGCTCAGTGCATCCTAAATGTCCCCCCGGCAGCTATAAGCCTATAGCAGCATATCAAGGGGCTGGACCAGGTGAACCTGATTCAGCCCTAACTATAAGCTCTGTCAAAGAGGAAGGTCTTAAGTCTACTTAAACGAGGTGACTGTGTCTGCCTCCCGGACTGAAGGTGAAGCTGGTTCCATAAAAGAGGAGCTTGATAACTAAAGGCTCTGGCTCCCATTCTACTTTTTAAGACTCTAGAAACTACAAGTAGTCCCGCATTTAGTGAGCGCAGCTCTCTAGTGGGGCAATATGGTACTACAAGCTCCTTAAGATATGATGGAGCATCACCAATCAAGGCTTTGTACGTTAAGAGAAGAATTTTAAAAGTGATTCTTGATTTTACTGGGAGCCAGTGCAGAGCAGCTAGTGCAGGAGTGATGTGATCTCTGTTCTTAGTTTTAGTGAGAACACGAGCAGCATTCTGGATCAACTGGAGGGACCTAAGAGACTTATAGAGCAGCCTGATAATAAGGAGTTGACCTAAGAGACTTATAGAGCAGCCTGATAATAAGGAGTTGACCTAAGAGACTTATAGAGCAGCCTGATAATAAGGAGTTGACCAAAGAGACTTATAGAGCAGCCTGATAATAAGGAGTTGACCTAAGAGACTTATAGAGCAGCCTGATAATAAGGAGTTGACCTAAGAGACTTATAGAGCAGCCTGATAATAAGGAGTTGACCTAAGAGACTTATAGAGCAGCCTGATAATAAGGAGTTGACCTAAGAGACTTATAGAGCAGCCTGATAATAAGGAGTTGACCTAAGAGACTTATAGAGCAGCCTGATAATAAGGAGTTGACTTAAGAGACTTATAGAGCAGCCTGATAATAAGGAGTTGACCTAAGAGACTTATAGAGCAGCCTGATAATAAGGAGTTGACCTAAGAGACTTATAGAGCAGCCTGATAATAAGGAGTTGACTTAAGAGACTTATTAGAGCAGCCTGATAATAAGGAGTTGACTTAAGAGACTTATAGAGCAGCCTGATAATAAGGAGTTGACCTATGAGACTTATAGAGCAGCCTGATAATAAGGAGTTGACTTAAGAGACTTATAGCAGCCTGATAATAAGTTGCAGTAATCCAGTCCTCAAGTAACGAAACGAACGAAGAAACTTCTTTTCGCATCTTGAGACAAGAGCAGCCTGATAATTTTTAAAGTTGATTTAAGAGACTGAAAGAATGCAGTCCTGATTTGCTTACAAGGGAGTTAAAGGACAAGTCCCGATCAAAGATAACGCCAAGATTCTTTACAGTGGTGTTGGATGCCAGGGCAATGCCGTCTACAGAATCCACATCATCAGATCATTGATCTCTGAGGTGCTCAGGGCCGAGTAAAATTACTTCGGTTTTGTCTGAGTTTAACATCAAGAATCATTGATAGACTCAACGAAGAGCGAAAGAGAGAAGAGCCATGAGCACACACACCGTCCAGAGAGAGTGTGCACGTGGTCAATGTGTGTGTGTGTGTGTGTGTGCGCAGGGGAAAGAGCGACCTACGTACCATCTGTCCCACCACCACTTCAGATGGCCATCGGGGTGCGTAGGAGCGAGCGTCCATGCACACACACACACACACACACACACACACACACACACACACACACACACACACCGTTATCAGGGTGGACAGGCGTACGGAGAACATGCGTGAGGTGTGAGTTGATTTTCTGCGCTAAACCGTCAATACATTTATGACTTGTAGGCTCTGTGGGGAACATGTGTGTGAGAGTGTGTGTGTGTGTGTGTGTGTGTGTGAGAGGAACCTTTATATGACACACATGCACACACACACGGACACAAACACACACACACACATGCACAAAGACACACAAGGAGACAAATCGACACACACGGTGACACACAGAGACACACACAGACACACAGAGACACACACAGACACACACACACACACACAGAGACACACAGAGACACACACACAGACACACACAGAGACACACACAGAGACACACACAGAGACACACACACACACACACACAAAGACACACACAGAGACACACACAGAGACACACACACTGTGAGGTCCTGGCGGCTGAATTATTGAGACACTTTGTTCCCCTGTTTAGTTTCATAGAGAAGGAGGAGAGGAGGGGAGGAGAGGAGGGAGGAGGGAGGAGGGAGGAGAGGAGAGGAGGGAGGAGAGGAGGGGGGAGGAAGGAGGAGAGGAGGGAGGAGGGAGGAGAGGAGGGAAGGAGGAGAGGAGGGGAGGGGAGGGAGGAGAGGAGGGGAGGGGAGGAGAGGAGAAGAGGAGGAGGGAGGAGAGGAGGGAGGAGAGGAGGGGAGGAGGAGAAGGGAGGAGGGAGGAGGAGAGGGGAGGAGGAGAGGAGGGGAGGAGAGGAGGAGGAGGAGAGGAGGGGGGGGGGAAGAGGGGAGGAGGAGGAGAGGAGGGAGGAGGGAGGAGGAGGGAGGAGGAGGAGGGGGAGGAGGAGAGGAGGGGAGGAAGGAGGAGCAGAGGAGGAGGAGGAGGAGAGGAGGGGAGGAGGAGGAGAGGGGAGGAGGAGGATAGGAGAGGAGGGATAGAGGAGGAGGGAGGAGGAGGGAGGAGGGAGGAGGGGAGGAGGAGGGGAGGAGGAGGAGGGGAGAGAGGAGGAGGAGGAGGAGAGGAGGTGAGGAAGAGAGGAGGAGGAGGAGAGGAGGGATAGGAGGAGGAGGAGAGGAGGAGAGAGGAGGGGGGGAGGGAGAGGGGAGGAGGAGAGGAGGGGAGGGAGGAGAGGATAGAGGAGGAGGAGGGGAGGAGGAGGAGGAGGAGGGGGAGGAGGAGAGGAGGATAGGAGGGAGGAGGAGGATAGAGGGGAGGAGAGAGGAGGAGGAGGGAGGAGGAGGAGGAGGAGGAGGGAGAGGGGAGGAGGGAGAGGAGAGAGGAGGAGGAGGAGGAGAGGAGGAGGAGGAGGAGAGGAGGAGGAGAGGAGAGAGGAGGAGGAGGAGAGGAGAGAGGAGGAGGAGAAGGAGAGAGAGGAGGGAGGAGGAGAGGAGGAGGAGGAGGGAGGAGGAGAGGAGGAGGGGAGAGAGAGGAGGAAGAGAAGGAGGATGAGGAGAGGAGGAGGAGCAGGAGGAGGAAGAGAAGGAGGAGGAGGAGGCGGAGGAGAGAGGAGGGAGAGAAGGAGGCGGAGGAGAGAGAGGAGGAGGAGGAGGAGGGGGAGGAGGAGGAGGAGGAGGAGGTGAGGAAGAGGAGGAGAGGGGATGAAGAGGAGGGGAGGAGGAGAGGAGGAGGAGCAGAGGGAGGAGGCTGGAGGAGAGGAGGGAGGAGGGGAGGGAGGAGAGGAGGGAGAGGAGGAAGAGGAGAGGAGGAAGAGGAGAGAGGAGAGGAGGAGGAGGATGGAGAGGAGGAGGAGGGGGAGGAGGAGGAGAGGAGGGAGGGAGGAGGAGAGGAGGAGGAGAGAGGAGGAGGGATGGGAGGAGAGGAGGAGGAGGAGGAGGAGGGAGGAGAGGAGAGGAGGAGGAGGGGAGAGGAGGAGGAGAGGAGGAGAGGAGGAGGAGGATGGGGAGGAGGAGGAGGGGAGGAGGAGAGGAGGAGGAGGAGGAGGAGGAGAGGAGGAGGGAGAGGAGGAGGAGGAGGAGGAGGGAGGAGGAGGAGGGAGGAGGAGGAGGAGAGGAGGCGGAGGAGAGGGAGGAGGAGGAGGGAGGAGGAGGAGAGGAGGAGGGGGGAGGAGGAGGAGGAGGAGGAGGAGGGAGTGGGAGGAGGAGGAGGGGAGGAGGAGGAGGAGGAGGAGGAGGAGAGGAGGAGGAGAGGAGGAGAGGAGGAGGAGGAGGAGGAGAGGAGAGGAGAGGAGGATGGGAGAGGAGGAGGAGAGGAGGATGGGAGAGGAGGAGGGGAGGAGAGGAGGGAGGAGGAGAGGAGGGGAGGAGAGGAGATGAGGAGAGGAGGAGGAGGAGGGGAGGAGAGGAGGGGAGGAGAGGAGGATGGGAGAAAAGGAGAGGAGGAGAGGAGGATGGGAGAGGAGAGGAGGATGAGAGAGGAGAGAAGAGGAGGAGAGGAGGATGAGAGAGGAGAGAAGAGGAGGAGGAGAGGAGGATGGGAGAGGAGGAGAGGAGAGGAGGAGGAGAGGAGGATGAGAGGAGAGAAGAGGAGGAGGAGAGGAGGATGGGAGAGGAGAGGAGGAGGAGAGGAGGATGGGAGAGGAGGAGAGGAGGAGGAGAGGAGGATGGGAGAGGAGGAGAGGAGGAGGAGGAGAGGAGGAGGAGAGGTTTCAAGCTGCACTGACAGAGAGTTTAATCTGTCAGCTGCTGACACATTTCATGAGAAGCAGTGTGTGTGTGTGTATTTATGTGTGTGTGTGTGTGTGTGTGTGTGTGTGTGTGTGTGTGTGTCTCAGCTTGTTGTCCTCTTTTAGCCTCTTAGATAAGGGGCTTGTTTTCTTTAGTTTTTTTATTTGTTTGTTGGTTTGTCGGCCAATCAGTGAGAATCTTCTTCTTCTTCTTCTTCTTCTTCTTCTTCTTCTTCTTCTTCTTCTTCTTCTTCTTCTTCTTCTTCTTTGGATTCCTAGCAGTTCATTTTTTTGAGCGCCCTCCGGTGGTCGGGAGAATATTCAGTGCCGTTTCCTCTCGTTTGATTTTATACGAATGTCACGAACGCTTTGATTTTACATTTAATTGATCAACTTTAATTGAATATCGCCTCTCTGTTTGGGTTCATATACACAGAATATTATTTTGGTTTGTGGTCATTATGTTTTTATAATTGGTATTTATTTTTTCTTTTGTAGTTTGAGGTAATCTGTAACTATATATGTATATGTTTAAAACAAAAAGTATTATATAGATTTATATTCACCCCTTTTTTTCTTGAAATAGGAGAAATCTAATTGAGCTAATATTAATATTTATTGACTGCCACGTCTGTCGTCCCCTCACTGTGATGCCGTCCGTCATCTGTTCAGTGTAGTTTGAGTTATTTGCATATCCAAACAAAAGATGACACTTCAAATGATATCAGGGGATGAAAAGAAATCCGATCTCAGCGTGAGACGGAACACAAAACCCCCGACGGGCTTTGAACACAACCCCCAAAACATACAAACACACACACACACACACAAACAGATAATAGTGACAAAAGAAAACAAAAAAAATCCAGATGACAAACTGATGACACGAGTGATCTGAAAGAGTTTTTATTTGTTGACGGTTGGATTCATCGACGGCTTTGAGCTGCCAATCAAAACCACCGATCAGCATGTAAACACTGATCTGTGTACGCTGAGACAGTCTCGTGACCTTTTGACCTTTAGAACTGGTCGAGAACCACGCTTTCATTTTACCATGACTTGGTGCGTTAAAGCTGCATTCTCTCTCCTGACCACCAGAGGGCGACTCCTCTGGTTGTATAGAAGTCCATGCTTCATGTGTTAAAGCTGCATTCTCTCTCCTGACCACCAGGGGGTGACTCCTCTGGTTGTATAGAAGTCCATGCTTCATGTGTTAAAGCTGCATTCTCTCTCCTGACCACCAGGGGGCGACTCCTCTGGTTGTATAGAAGTCCATGCTTCATGTGTTAGAGCTGCATTCTCTCTCCTGACCACCAGGGACCTCTGGTTGTATAGAAGTCCATGCTTCATGTGTTAGAGCTGCATTCTCTCCTGACCACCAGGGGCGACCTCTGGTTGTATAGAAGTCTATGCTTCATGTGTTAGAGCTGCATTCTCTCTCCTGACCACCAGGGGGCGACTCCTCTGGTTGTATAGAAGTCTATGCTTCATGTGTTAAAGCTGCATTCTCTCTCCTGACCACCAGGGGGCGACTCCTCTGGTTGTATAGAAGTCTATGCTTCATGTGTTAAAGCTGCATTCTCTCTGGTGGTGTGATGCATTCTGGGATATATCCATGAACTCACATCATTGTGTTTCCTCCCTCAGGGACTTTGACAAGTTTGTGGACTAAACTGGACCAGCAGCGACACCAGGTAGGATCTGTTTGTGCGTGTCAGTGTGTGTGTGTGTCAGTGTGTGTGTGTGTCACAGTGTGTGTGTAGGTCAGTGTGTGTGTGTGTGTGTCAGTGTGTGTGTGTGTGTGTGTGTGTTTTGACAGTAAGTTAAAGAGGATGTGAGTTGATGCAGAAAACAGATAAAGAGGTTTTTGACTTGCCAAATATGTCGGAAACATGAATAAAAATCTCGGGTGCGAATACAAAAATGCAAAAATTCTTAATAAATAACGTGGAAATAGCACGTAAACTTTTAGTGAAAACACCTCCGACCGCCGCGGAGGGAAAGAGAGAAGAGAAGGAAAAAAATGTCTGTCGCTGTAATAATAACCTTCATTATGATTTAAAATGGCCGATTCTTTTGTCATGAGAGAGAGAGGGAGAGAGAGGGAGGGATGGAGGGATGGAGAGAGAGAGAGAGAGAGGGAGGGATGGAGAGAGAGAGAGAGGGGGAGAGGGAGAGAGAGAGAGGGAGGGATGGAGAGAGAGAGAGGGATGGAGAGAGAGAGAGGGAGGGATGGAGAGAGGGAGAGAGAGAGAGAGGGATGGAGAGAGAGAGAGGGAGGGATAGAGGGATGGAGAGAGAGAGAGAGAGAGGGAGGGAGGGAGGGAGGGAGGGAGAGAGAGAGGGAGATGGTTGAGTCGTATCCATTTAGCCGAAATTACTCTCGGTTGCCGGGGCAACGGGCCAGCTTCGTTACCGGAGGTGTGACCTCGGCTGGGAGTGTAAATGAAATAAATGAATAAATAAAAACAAAAATAGAAGAAGAAGCAGAAGAAGAAGAAGCTGAGGTCGCTGCTCGTTCGGAGAGTTTTAATTGTTGCCGATGTGTCGTCACGGAGACATAAAAAACGACGGCGACTGTTGGATATGAAAAGATTCCGTAAAAAAGATAAAATTTGGCGTTTCTCAGCGACTCCAGGAAGCCGTCAGCGCGGC
>NC_079399.1:2389121-2391621 GCF_029220125.1 Pseudoliparis swirei | reverse complement strand
GAGCCTGGATCAGAACCTGCGCCGCCTTCTGAGTAAGAAGAGGCCGTATTCTCCTGATGTTGTGCAGCATGGACCTACAGGAACGCGCTGTCGCAGTGATGTTGGCCGTCAGGGAGAGTTGACCGTCTAGTGTCACCCCGAGGTTCCTGGCAGTCAGGGTAGGGGCCAACACAGAGCTGGTGAAGGTGGTAGTCAGGTCATGGGTGGGGGAGCCTTTCCCTGGAAGGAATAGTAGCTCGGTCTTGTCAGGGTTGATCTTCAGGTGGTGAGCAGACATCCACTGAGAGATGTCAGTCAGACAGGCAGAGATTCTGCTACCTGTGTTTCAGATGGTGGAAAAGAGAAGATCAGTTGGGGGTCATCGGCATAGCGATGGTAGGAGAAGCCATGCGAACGAATGACAGAGCCGAGAGAATTTGTGTACAGAGAGAAGAGCAGGGGACCCAGGACGGAGCCTTGAGGAACCCCAGTAGTGAGAGGAAGAGGAGGGGACCCAGGACGGAGCCTTGAGGAACCCCATAGTGAGAGGAAGAGGAGGGGACCCAGGACAGAGCCTTGAGGAACCCCAGTAGTGAGAGGACAAGGATCAGACACAGATCCTCTCCAAGGTACCCGGTAAGTGTGGTCGTTAAGGTAGGAAGAGAAAAGCGCGAGTGCAGTGCCTGAGATCCCCAGTTCCTGAAGAGAAGAGATCAGGATCTGGTGGTTCACGGTGTCAAATGCTGCAGAAAGGTCTAGAAGGATAAGGACAGAGGAGAGAGAGGCTGCTCTAGCAGTGTGAAGCTGCTCAGAGACAGCCAGGAGGGCAGTCTCTGTCGAGTGGCCCGCCTTGAATCCAGACTGGTGAGGGTCAAGAAGGCTGTTACTGTGGAGATAGGAGGACACTTGGCTCAAGATAGCTCGCTCCAGAGTTTTGGAGAGAAAAGGAAGAAGAGAGACCGGTCTGTAGTTGCTGACTTCAGACGGGTCGAGGTGGGTTTCTTCAGGAGAGGGTTGACTCTCGCCTCCTTCAGAGAGTTAGGGAAACAGCCAGTTGAGAGGGAGCTGTTAATAAGATGGGTGAGGAAGGTCAGAAGGTCAGGAGCAATAGCCTGGAGAATGGGAGACGGGATGGGATATGGGTGGGTTGTCAGTACCAGAGAGCGAGAGAGAGTAAGAGATGAAGAAGTGGTCAGAGACATGGAGAGGAGTCACAGTGAGGTTGGAGGTAGAGCATCTTGTTTGAAAAGTAATCACAAAGTGGCCGGCAAAAGGGTGGAAGGAGGAGGGACAGGGGACTGGAGTGAGAGGTTAAAGAGAGGAAGACAATAAGAGGTAGATCACATGACTTCTGTCTGATGTTAAGGAACCCAGAAGGAGGAGAGCGTGAGGATCGAGAAGTTCGACAGGAGGCGCAGCAGGGTGGCTCTTCCAAGAAATCCCAAAGAACCAGGGAGACGGAGAGAACAACAATGTGAGTTGAAACTCAAAAGTCAAGAGATAAAGACAGGGAAGCGAGTAGAGGTAGAGTTAAACACCATGAGTGAGAAGCAGTCAGGGTTGAGGGGCTGAAGGAGAAGGCAGAGAGGAGGAGAGAGGGTGCGTGTTGTCTGTGACAGGTCCAGAGTCTGTAGATATGGGTGCCGACTGCTCCATGGCAAAGAGATGAAACCGGATGAAGAAGTTGGCTGACTGACATGTTCTAGAGGCCTCCTGTGACAAGATGCTGGGTGTAGAGCAGGGTAGGAAAATGATAACAGAGGTGGTTCCGCACATGAATGAGGAGTCCTAGTAACTGAGTAGAGATAAGACAGGTATGGAAAAGACACATATTCACAAATGGTGGAATACAAAGTCACCCAGAAGACTCCAAGGAAGACTCCTATGTCTTTGTCCTCCGAGTCTTGAACCAACGGAAGACAACAATGTGAAGTTGTCTCAAAAGTCTGGGATCCAACGGAAGACTCCTATGTCTTTGTCCTCCGAGTCTCGACTCCAACGGAAGACTCGATGTTTGTCCTCCGAAGTCTCGACCCAACGGAAGACTCCTATGTCTTTGTCCTCCCAGTCTCGACCCAACGGAAGACTCCTATGTCTTTGTCCTCCAGTCTGACTCAACGGAAGACCCTATGTCTTGTCCTCCGAGTCTCGACTCCAACGGAAGACTCCTATGTCTTTGTCCTCCAGTCTCGACTCCAACGGAAGACACATATGTCACAAATTGTCCTCCGAGTCACCCACGAAGACTCCAACGGAAGACTCCTATGTCTTTGTCCTCCGAGTCTTGACTCCAACGGAAGACTCCTATGTCTTTGTCCTCCGAGTCTCGACTCCAACGGAAGACTCCTATGTCTTTGTCCTCCGAGTCTCGACTCCAACGGAAGACTCCTATGTCTTTGTCCTCCGAGTCTTCGTCCGATGAGTCACGCTGACGCTAAAGACCCGATCCGGTTATGAGCCCAAGTTGGTGCCGATTACCTCCAGCCGCGTTGACACCACCCCTTGCTCGTTGGTATTCAAA
>NC_079399.1:2364121-2371621 GCF_029220125.1 Pseudoliparis swirei | reverse complement strand
TTAACAGGTTACGATGTTAATATGTTACGATGTTAACAGGTTACGACGTTAACAGGTTACAACGTTAACCTGTTACGATGTTAACAGATTACGATGTTAACAGGGTACGACGTTAACAGGTTCCGATGTTAACAGGTTACGATGTCAACAGGTTACGACGTTAACAGGTTACGACGTTAACATGTTTCGACGTTAACAGGTTACGACGTTAACAGGTTCCGATGTTAACAGATTACGATGTTAACAGGTTACGATGTTAACAGGTTACGATGTTAACAGGTTACGACGTTAACAGGTTACGACATTAACAGGTTACGACGTTAACAGGTTACGACGTTAACAGGTTTCGACGTTAACAGGTTACGACGTTAACATGTTTCGACGTTAACATGTTACGACGTTAACAGATTACGACGTTAACAGATTATGATGTTAACAGGTTACGATGTTAACATGTTACGATGTTAACAGGTTACGACGTTAACATGTTTCGACGTTAACAGGTTACGATGTTAACAGGTTCCGATGTTAACAGATTATGATGTTAACAGGTTACGATGTTAACAGGTTACGATGTTAACAGATTACGATGTTAACAGGTTACGATGTTAACAGGTTACGATGTTAACAGGTTACGATGTTAACAGGTTACGATGTTAACAGATTACGATGTTACAGTTTATGTTAACAGGTACACGATGTTAACAGGTTAGGATGTCAGATTCAATGTTAAAAAGGTTAACCACAGTGTTAATGTTAACTACCAACGCCACCTGCAAAGAGCTCAACACCTTCACCCACCTGCAAAACTCATTCCAAGCAACACAACTCTTAACACATGGCTCAAAACACACTCAGTGCAGCCAAACAACACGCACAACCCTCACTGAGGTAACACACACTGAGGTAACACACACTGAGGTAACACACACTGAGGTAACACACACTGAGGTAACACACACTGAGGTAACACACACTGAGGTAACACACACTGAGACAACCCTCACTGAGGTAACACACACTGAGATAACACACACTGAGGTAACACACACTGAGGTAACACACTGAGGTAACACACACTGAGGTAACACACACTGAGGTAACACACTGAGGTAACACACTGAGGTAACACACTGAGGTAACACACTGAGGTAACACACTGAGGTAACACACACTGAGGTAACACACACTGAGGTAACACACACTGAGGTAACACACTGAGGTAACACACTGAGGTAACACACTGAGGTAACACACACTGAGGTAACACACTGAGGTAACACACTGAGGTAACACACACTGAGGTAACACACTGAGGTAACACACACTGAGGTAACACACTGAGGTAACACACACTGAGGTAACACACTGAGGTAACACACACTGAGGTAACACACACTGAGGTAACACACTGAGGTAACACACTGAGGTAACACACACTGAGGTAACACACACTGAGGTAACACACACTGAGGTAACACACTGAGGTAACACACTGAGGTAACACACTGAGGTAACACACACTGAGGTAACACACACTGAGGTAACACACTGAGGTAACACACACTGAGGTAACACACACTGAGGTAACACACACTGAGGTAACACACACTGAGGTAACACACTGAGGTAACACACACTGAGGTAACACACACTGAGGTAACACACACTGAGGTAACACACTGAGGTAACACACTGAGGTAACACACTGAGGTAACACACTGAGGTAACACACACTGAGGTAACACACTGAGGTAACACACTGAGGTAACACACACTGAGGTAACACACACTGAGGTAACACACACTGAGGTAACACACTGAGGTAACACACTGAGGTAACACACTGAGGTAACACACTGAGGTAACACACACTGAGGTAACACACACTGAGGTAACACACTGAGGTAACACACTGAGGTAACACACTGAGGTAACACACACTGAGGTAACACACTGAGGTAACACACTGAGGTAACACACTGAGGTAACACACTGAGGTAACACACTGAGGTAACACACTGAGGTAACACACACTGAGGTAACACACTGAGGTAACACACACTGAGGTAACACACACTGAGGTAACACACACTGAGGTAACACACACTGAGGTAACACACTGAGGTAACACACACTGAGGTAACACACTGAGGTAACACACTGAGGTAACACACTGAGGTAACACACACTGAGGTAACACACACTGAGGTAACACACACTGAGGTAACACACACTGAGGTAACACACACTGAGGTAACACACACTGAGGTAACACACACTGAGGTAACACACACTGAGGTAACACACACTGAGGTAACACACACTGAGGTAACACACTGAGGTAACACACACTGAGGTAACACACACTGAGGGAACACACATACTGAGGTAACACACACTGAGGTAACACACACTGAGGTAACACACTGAGGTAACACACTGAGGTAACACACACTGAGGTAACACACTGAGGTAACACACACTGAGGTAACACACTGAGGTAACACACACTGAGGTAACACACTGAGGTAACACACACTGAGGTAACACACACTGAGGTAACACACTGAGGTAACACACTGAGGTAACACACACTGAGGTAACACACACTGAGGTAACACACTGAGGTAACACACTGAGGTAACACACACTGAGGTAACACACTGAGGTAACACACACTGAGGTAACACACTGAGGTAACACACACTGAGGTAACACACTGAGGTAACACACACTGAGGTAACACACTGAGGTAACACACACTGAGGTAACACACTGAGGTAACACACACTGAGGTAACACACTGAGGTAACACACACTGAGGTAACACACTGAGGTAACACACACTGAGGTAACACACTGAGGTAACACACACTGAGGTAACACACTGAGGTAACACACTGAGGTAACACACTGAGGTAACACACTGAGGTAACACACTGAGGTAACACACACTGAGGTAACACACTGAGGTAACACACTGAGGTAACACACACTGAGGTAACACACTGAGGTAACACACACTGAGGTAACACACACTGAGGTAACACACTGAGGTAACACACTGAGGTAACACACACTGAGGTAACACACTGAGGTAACACACTGAGGTAACACACTGAGGTAACACACACTGAGGTAACACACTGAGGTAACACACACACTGAGGTAACACACTGAGGTAACACACACTGAGGTAACACACACTGAGGTAACACACACTGAGGTAACACACACTGAGGTAACACACACTGAGGTAACACACACTGAGGTAACACACTGAGGTAACACACACTGAGGTAACACACTGAGGTAACACACACTGAGGTAACACACACTGAGGTAACACACACTGAGGTAACACTGAGGTAACACACACTGAGGTAACACACACTGAGGTAACACACACTGAGGTAACACACTGAGGTAACACACACTGAGGTAACACACACTGAGGTAACACTGAGGTAACACACACTGAGGTAACACACTGAGGTAACACACACTGAGGTAACACACACTGAGGTAACACACACTGAGGTAACACACACTGAGGTAACACACACTGAGGTAACACACTGAGGTAACACACACTGAGGTAACACACACTGAGGTAACACACACTGAGGTAACACACTGAGGTAACACACACTGAGGTAACACACACTGAGGTAACACACACTGAGGTAACACACACTGAGGTGTAACACACTGAGGTAACACACTGAGGTAACACACACTGAGGTAACACACTGAGGTAACACACACTGAGGTAACACACACTGAGGTAACACACTGAGGTAACACACACTGAGGTAACACACTGAGGTAACACACACTGAGGTAACACACTGAGGTAACACACACTGAGGTAACACACACTGAGGTAACACACTGAGCATCAAACACCAATACAGAAAATACAAACTTTTCATCTTCACAGTTTGAACAATTTCAGTGACTTCAAACAAAGTAATATTTTCTTCAAAGAAAAGAGTGACATTCTTTCACATGATTTATGAAATTTTTTAGAACATAACAATTCTTTAAGGTAAATTAAATATAGCAGTTTGCTTCAATAGTCTGTAGTAATTTACGGAATTACAGTAATGAGAAAAAAACGGTAGAAACTAAAAGTTCATACTGTAATTCGAACAAATAATTGAGGGTCTCATCCTCTCTCTAGCATCAGGCCACATGTTGTCATCAACATCACATCTAATGTTCTCTCTTGCCACCTGGGGAAGAACCTTCTGGAGGGCCTGATCCACCTGGCAGTCCTCTGGACTCGTGTCCTCACATCCGGCACGCATGGCTCCAAAGAGACATTTGGTCATGTGGGTGGTGACCAGACACTTTTGTTGCACCTCAACCCTCAACCTGCCTCTCTCAATGAGAGACCATGGTTCACGACATGCTCTATAAGTGGAGCCCTTATTCCATCTGGAATAACAGCTCTTTGTCTTCCTCCACGCATCCCCCTCTCCCTGCCTCCCTTCTCCCGCCACGAACCCGTCTTCCTTGTTCCATTTCCAAAATGAGTCTTTCTGAGCTCTACCTATATATACTGTAATATATATATATATATATATATATATATATGTGTGTGTGTGTGTGTGTTCACTAACAAGTCTAAAACAAGACACCTGCTTAGCCTTTCAGCTGAAATTGCAATCAGCAGTGTTTGAAAGGCACAAGGCTGAAATGTATTCCGTTTTGAATGTGTGGTTCACATGTTGACAGCAGTGTGTTAGCATTTGAACAAAGTGCTGTCGATCCTCAGTGTTGTGCAGGTTGTGGTTAAAGTCATGGGATAAGTGTTAGAGTTTTGAAAACTGTGTTCAAGCAATGAAAAACAAACTAGAGTTTGGTCCACATGAACTGCTGCTGTGCAGACTGTGGTTAGAGTTTTGCACATGTGACTCCAGTTGTGCCCGCTGTCGCTTAGCAAATGAAAAAAACTGTAACAGGTTAAACTAAGATCGTATTTTCCTCTGTTGCCTTTCAAAACAAAAGCTCAACATTTTTACTAATCTATTTCAATATAAAGTCTTCTCGGTTGGCGGCGGGCCTGAACATCGTTCTTCCTTCAGCCGAGCAGAGGAGCATTCTGGGTAAATCTGTAGATCGAGTTGAACACAGCTGGACGGCTTCGTTTCCATCCCTGGAAAAAAGCTCCATTCAGACGGATGGAAACCTCGCTGTGTGTGTGTGTGTGTGTGTGTATGTATGTATGTGTGTGTGTGTGTGTGTGTGTGTGTGTGGGTGACAGTAAAAAGGGAGGATGGGGTTTCAGTCTCACACTTCCTCTGCCACTTCCTGTTTATTTCCTGTCCTCACACTCTCACACACACACATTCAAGTTTTCAGGGGTAACCACGTTTGTGACTTTGTTACGAAGAGAAACTAAAAGTTACGTTTCAGGAGTAAAAACAACGAATATGTTTTAAAATAAATGATAGAACGTCAAGGAAGCTGGTGGTGTGTGTAACATGTGTGTAGCGTGTGTCACATGTTTGTAGCGTGTGTATAGTGTGTTTAGCGTGTGTGTAACATGTGTGTAACATGTGTCGTTGCATACCTGCGTGTTTAGTTATCTCATTGACATGTTCCCTTTAGGATGGACGCGTGAGGACGCGTGAGGACCCTTTCTGAGGGGAGTCCCGCTGGAACCAGACTGAGCGCGTGCAGACCGACAGGTGAGCGGCTCGTGGCTCTGACAGGAAGTGATCACTGGAGGGTTCTCATGTGAGAGGTTATTCTTTTTATTTATTTTATTTATTTTATTTATTTTATTTATTTTATTTATTTTATTTATTTTATTTATTTTATTTATTTTATTCATTTCATTCATATATATATATATATTACATTTTGAAATGGTATTTATTTAAATTAAAATTGTATATGAACTCAAAGAAAACTGGAGACGTTTTTCACTGAAGTTCCTCCAGACGGAGAGGAGGAACCTTTCAGTCGCTTTGAGGACCGATTATTTAATTATTTATACATTTTTTAACATTTTTTAAAATTTATTTATTTTAGAAGGTTTTCACAGACGTTTCCTCTGTTGTGTGTTTCCCCTCTGAAGTCCATGAGAGGACATGACACACACACACACACACACACACACACTCACACACACACACACACTCACACACACACACACACACTCACACACACACACACTCACACACACACACACACACACTCTCAGCAGTCCAAGGTTGTGAAATAATTTGTGTCGCACTTTTTAACACAATCTAACTTTTGAACACCAGCAGGTGGAATAAACTCACTGCAAATGTTGGAAATATTAAAACTCGGAATAACTCAGAAGATAAAACCGTATGGAGAAGGATTAGAGACTGAGAAATACCACCGATTAGATTATGACTTTGTAAAACTATATATATTACATATATATATACATATATATATATACATATATACTTATATATATATGTATATATATACATATATATGTATATATACATATATATATAAATATATATAGATATATTATATATTTATATAGATACATATATTACATTATATATTTATAAAGATACATATATATAATATATAATTTATATATATATATATTTATTTGCTGAGCGTGCAGAAGATGTTAGTGGATGATGTCTGAGGGTCCGGCCATCGGCCAATCACACGGCTCGTAACCAAATCAGGGAAGTTTTGACTTTGTTCCCTCTAAAGCAGGGGTGTCCAAACTTTTTGCAACGAGGACCAATTGTGATAAAGTAAAGATGCCCGGGGGCCAATAGTTCCTTTAGACATTTTTTAAACCACAAAAGTTACATGAAAATACACTGTTATAAAACAATTTATTTTTACTGTCACAATTACTTTTATTTTTTAAATGACAATGTAACCACATATAATATAACCAAGTCTGCCTTTCATTCAGTCAGATAACAATGAAAACGCTGTATATAGAATACCTTACATTTCTATGAGTTACATAACGTTGCTTCATGAACATTTTAAACAGGAGTTATAAGTAATGCAAAGTGGTCTGTTATCATTACACTTACAAACTAATTAATTTTGCTCTCATCTTTTACTAGATATTTTCAGAAAAGCAATAGTTTGTCACATCTACAGGTGTTTCACTGTTAATGACATGTTACCGTTCAACACACTTCACATTTAGCTGATTGTGGCAGCAATCAACCTGTTTTGCACTGAATATCTTTTCAAGATAATATCAATAAAGTGCAACCTGTGAAAAAGTAAACAAAATAAGATCAAATATTTGGGCATAAAGAGTTTTACTGAGCGTTAGTTACACTGCATATCTTTTCAAAATAACAATAACGCGCAACCTTTGAAAAACAAAACCAGTGCAGATATGTTTGAGTCATCACGTTTTACTCTGTGTGATAAAATGGGCTTTCCACTTCACCTCTTTTTAAAACGGGGTTGCAGGCTTGATACGGCCACTCTCAATAATGCTCAATGTTGAGCTCTTGT
>NC_079399.1:2354121-2359121 GCF_029220125.1 Pseudoliparis swirei | reverse complement strand
GGCTCAGATGGTTTCCTAGCAACAGTTCTCCTCATTGTTCATCCTTTTTTGTTTTTCAAAATAAACTTCCGTCTTCACTCGGTAAATAAAATACAAAATAAAAGCACCGAGCCTTCGGAAAAGATCGTGAAGTCCTGACTGAAGAGAACAGAGTGCCCCCCCCCCCTCCTCTTCATTACTCTGAGGCTGACAACACTTCATATTCACGTTTACCTGTTTACCTGTTTACCTCAACGCGGCCGCACGACTTCCCCGTGACTCAATCGGCGAGCGATGCTATTGCGTAACACAATATTAATACGAGCGTCTTGAATTATTCACACCTCCCTCCAGGCCTCAAGTCTGCATGGTGTGGCAACATGTTTGAACCAATAGCCCAGGTGACCCTCAGGTGACCTTCAGGTGACCCTCAGGTGACCCTCAGGTGACCTTCTGGTGACCTTCAGGTGACCCTCAGGTGACCCTCAGGTGACCCTCAGGTGACCTTCAGGTGACCCTCAGGTGTGTTAAAGCTGCATTCTCTCTCCTGACCACCAGAGGACTCCTCTGGTTGTATAGAAGTCTATGCTTCATGTGTTAGAGCTGCATTATCTCTCCTGACCACCAGGGGGCGACTCAGTCTCTAGTTTCAAGTCTTCTTTTATACAGCATGATGTCATCATTTATACTTCATGGTCTGTAGAGTCAGACCGTGAAGCTTTGGGATGCTTTGGGGGCGGGGCTACAGGTGATTGACAGGTGTCCATCGTTGTATTTCCTCTTCCTCATAAAGTCTTCACATGTTTCACAGCTGATTCTGATTTTCATATATTTATCTTCCTCGATGAAAGTGAAGGTTGCGTGTCTCCATAACTCCGTAGTGGGCGTGTCTTAGCGCCCAGTGGGCGTGTCTTAGCGCCCGCTGGGCGTACTGGTTCCAGCCCTCCGTTGCTCCCTGTGTGGACGTGTTGGGTACTGACCCACATGGCAGGAGTTCTACTGGTGGTTTCTGACGCAACGCCGGGAAAGAGACGGCCCCCGGGACGCCTCGCTTCCTAAGAGGAAGACAAAGTCATCTTCATCATCATCATCATCTTCATCTTCATCACCATCACAGCGCTGCTCAACGGCCCGCAGGCTTTTTATTTATCATGTTTTAATGATGGTGAGGAGAAAGAAGAGGTCTGGAAGCAGAGGGAAGGAAGCGAGGAGAGGAGTCTGGAAGCAGAGGGAAGGAAGTGAGGAGAGGAGTCTGAAAGCAGAGGGAAGGAAGCGAGGAGAGGAGTCTGGAATCAGAGGGAAGGAAGCGAGGAGAGGAGTCTGGAAGCAGAGGGAAGGAAGCGAGGAGGAGATGAGTCTGGAATCAGAGGGAAGGAAGTGAGGAGGAGAGGAGTCTGGAATCAGAGGGAAGGAAGCGAGGAGGAGAGGAGTCTGAAAGCAGAGGGAAGGAAGCGAGGAGGAGAGGAGTCTGGAATCAGAGGGAAGGAAGCGAGGAGGAGAGGAGTCTGGAATCAGAGGGAAGGAAGCGAGGAGGAGAGGAGTCTGGAATCAGAGGGAAGGAAGCAAGGAGAGGAGTCTGGAATCAGATGCACCTGGCTCAGCATCAGCACCGCGTCATTAAGAGAGAACAACAGGAAGGAGGAGAGGCTCAGAGCACCTCCTCATGGGGGAGGCCGAGCAACAAGGAGGTGCTCGCTGGTCGCCATGGTAACGCAGGAGAACCTTCAGGAGAACATTCAGGAGAACATTTAGGAGAACATTTAGGAGAACCTTCAGGAGAACCTTTAGGAGAACATTCATGAGAACATTTAGGAGAACATTCAGGAGAACATTTAGGAGAACCTTCAGGAGAACATTCAGGAGAACATTTAGGAGAACCTTCAGGAGAACATTCATGAGAACCTTCAGAGGGCTTCAGGGCTTTAGGAGCTTCAAGGGCATTTGGAGCCTTTTTTGGAAGAAATTTTTTTGGAAACCTTTCCCCCGAATGGGGCCCCGTGGGTTTTCAGCGGCCTCAATTTTCACGGGCTTTTCTGTTTTTTTATTTTTTTTTCCCACTTTCTTTCCCCCCCGACCATGGAGAATGTTTTTTTATAAGGGACCAAAGGGTTTTAAGTTTTCCGGGGGCTTCCCCGGGGGAACCCATTTTCCCCACGGTGCGGGGGAAACCCGGGGGGGGGGTGGGGCCCGGGAAAACCTTTTGTTTACCCCGGGGAAACTGGGGCTCTTCCGGGGACGGGGGCGGGTGCCCCCCCCGGGGGCCGGGGGCCCTGGTGTTCCCCCACCCCCAAGGGGTGCGGGGAGGGAAAGGGAAAAGGGAGCCCGGGAAAAGGGGGAAAGGGGGGCCCGGGGGGAAGATTTTAAAACCGGGCCCTCCCCTGGGAAAGGAGGCCTGCAAAAAGGTTGGGGCGAGCGGGGCATGACCCCCATCCGAGGGGAACCGGGGGGTTTTGTGGAGTTCATTCCCCCCCCGCTGCGCCGAAGGGCCGGCTCATCCACCCGGACAAGGAGGCGGTGAAAGGGGGGGAGGCCCCCCCGGGGGTTAAAGGTTAAATCTGGGCCCCCATTTACCCAGGAGCAACCCCACCCGGGACAATTAAAACACGGTTCCTGAGGGCCCAAACCAAGGAGGGAAATTTTCCACCCCTTTCCCCCGGGCGTTGCCCCCCCTGGTCACCTCCGGGCCCGTGGGGCCTCCCTTGCACAAGGGAGGCTGTGACCCCCAAAACACCCCAAGGGGCCCTCCTGTTTTCTCCTTTTGGGGGGGTTTTAAACCCTTTTGGGCCCCACTCTCCCACCTCAAACCCCGGTTGGGCACTTCCCCCCCAGGACTGGCCGGTCTTCCCCAAAAGGCCCAAACCCGGGGCTCCCCAAAAAACCCTTTCCCCGGGAAAATCTTTGGGCCCCAACCGGGAATCCCGGGGTGTTGGGGGCCCCCTTTTAAAAAGGGGGGGAAAAACCAAAAATGGGGACCCGCACAGTTGACATGGGGGGGCCGAAAGGGGCCCCGGGATGTTTTAAGGCCCCCGTGTGGGGGAAACCCCGTGGGGAAGGGGCAATTATTCTCAAACCGGGCCGCCCTCCCCCCCCAACCTCCCCTCAACCCCCCTTCCCCGTGTTTAACCCCCTACCCACCCCTTTTGGGTTCTTCCCAAATCCAAAACCCTTTCTCCCCCGAAGAAAACCCCCTCCAAAAAGAAAAGAGGGTCCCCTTTAGGGAAAGGAAAGGGGGAACTGAGGAGGTTTAAAGGGAGGAAAGGAGGGTCCCGGGGGGAAAGTAACTTTTCCCAAAAGGGGGGAGGGCCAGCTTTCGGGGGGGTGGGGCATTTAATGGGGGCTGGGAAAAACCCAAAGGGAAGTCCCGGGTTGGGCCCCAAACCCAAACCCCCCCCCCGGGGGGCCCAACAGTTGGGGTGGCAATTAACCTTTAACCGATTTGGGCCCAAGGGGCCTTTTCCCCCCTTTCCCCCCTGGTCCACCTGGGCCCCCTTTCCCCCCCCTGGGTGGGGGGGGGGAAACCCCTTTTCTGCACCCCTTCCCCCCAAAAACCCCTTTCATTTCCTCCCCGGCCCAACCCACCCCCCTTTTAACACCCCACAGCCACCCCACCCCCAAGGTCCCTTATCCCAGGGTGAGGAAGGGGGGTTTAGGAGGTCCCTTTAGGAAGGGGCCCCCGGGCCGCGGCCCCTTTTCCCCCAACTCCCCCAAATCCCTTCCGACCAGCCCCCTTTCGGGGGGTTTTTTTGACTCTTCAAACCCCCCCACTTGGGCTGGGGGAAATACCCCAAAAACTGGAAAGGGCCCCCTTTGTGGTCCAGCCCGGGCCCCCCCCCAAAACCCCCAAAGCCAAGGGCCGGTGGTTAAAATTTTCCCCTGGTAAGCCCCTGGAAGGTTTGGCCTTTTCCCGGGGTGGCCCTTTGGTTTTACCAAACTTTGGACCCCCTTGTTCACCTAAAAACCCAAAAAGGCTGGGTGGGGAAAGCCGCACTTTTGAAGGGGGAGCCTCTTTCCCCGGAAAAGGCTGGGGAAACCACCCGTGGGGCATGTTTTTAGTGGCCCTTTTAACACCCTCCCGCCTTTTCCTGAAAAGGGAAGAAGGAGCAGGGGCTGGGTGGCCCAACCTTAACAGGATTGGAAACCTCCCCAAACCCGTCCCCCCCAAAGGAGGAATTGGGGTTGAGTTTTAGACCGGGTTCCCCCCTGCAGGAGGGGCCCCCAAGGGGCCTTCCCCTTTCCTTCCCCTTCACCACAAAAAACTCGGACCCCAATCCAAAATCCAACCCCTTTACCCCAAAAACCCCTTTTTTTTGTTTTCCCGGTATTTTGCCCGATAAGGGGGTTTAAAAGAATTTTTAAAGGAAAGGGGGGGAAAGCCTAAATTCACCCCCTTGACCAAATTTGCTGGGGGGGACTTGGGGTTTTTAAAACTTTTTTCCTTTGGGAAAAAGGAGCATTCCCGGGAACCTTGGGAAAATTGGGGAATTTAAAATTTAAAGAAACCTTGGAGTTCAGGAAAACCTTGGGAAAATTGGGGAAACCCGGAAACCCCTTTATAAAAGGGAAAAAGAGGGCCTTCCTTTAGGGGGCCGGGGTTTGGCCTTTTTGGCCTTGGGGGATTTTTGCCAAAAATTTTTGGAATTGTTGAAACCCCACACCACAAAAACAACAACCAAAAAACCCACACCCCCCCAAACCCAAAAGGGGGAAAAAAAAACCCCAAAGCCCCCCAAAGAACCCCCACCCCAACCCCAAAACCCCACCCACCCCCAACCCAGCGGAACCGCCTCCACATTCACTCCATTAAGACCAAGTAGCTGGTGGTGGACTTCCGCCGTGGTAAATGCTCTCCTCCGGTACCAGTGAGCATCCAGGGACTGGACATTGAGATTGTAAAATCGTATAAGTACCTGGATGTTCACCTGAACAACAAACTGGACTGGGCTGACCACGCACACGCACTTTATAAAAAGGGACAGAGCAGACTCTTCCTGTGAGGAGGCTGAGGTCCTGAAGACCTTCTT
>NC_079399.1:2349121-2351621 GCF_029220125.1 Pseudoliparis swirei | reverse complement strand
TATATGTGTGTCTGTGTGTGTCTGTGTGTTTCTATGTGTGTCTGTGTGTTTCTATGTGTGTCTATGTGTGTCTGTGTGTGTCTGTGTGTTTATATGTGTGTCTGTGTGTTTCTATGTGTGTCTATGTGTGTCTGTGTGTGTCTGTGTGTTTATATGTGTGTCTGTGTGTGTCTGTGTGTGTGTCTAGGGACCCGAGCGATGACTTCACAGGTGCTGCTTCTATTCCTGCTCCTCTTCCTCACTTCAGAGGCTCGGAGGGAAACTCGAGCGGCGGCGCCGGGTCCGTCCGCTCGGCGCCGATTGGCGTCGAGGAGAATTATTTCAGATAATTTCAGAATAAAAGACTTCTAAATGAACTGTGATGATGACGTCATGACGGTGTAATCCTAATTCACTGTGATGAAGAGCGTCATCGTTTAGAAAAGACGAGGACGGAATCCCTCAAATCAAAAATCAGATTTCACAACTCATGACGTTTTATTTGAGTTTCTATCTAAAGATGTGAAACAACGAGAGGCTGAGGTCGGGTCGTCGGGGCTCCACCTCCACGGCGAAGGTCACGGCGTTCGTCCTGAATCAGCGTTTCGTTTCCGTCCCGCGTGTCAACACGGACTGAAGGAGGATCGGGATTGATTGTGTTGGTCAAAGGTCAAAGGTCAAGGTCGCTGTTGATGGCCAGAACTCAATAATTCACAGGGGCCCCACAGGAGCCTCACAGGGGCCTGGGGCCTCACAGGAGCCTCACAGGGGCCCCACAGGGGTTCTACAGGGGCCCGATAGGGGCCCGACGGGTTTCACAGGGGCCTCTTTATGTGGAGTGGAGCTCTGAAAATGTTTGTAAACGTGCCTTCACCCCGTCGGCCTGCAGTCAGTCGGCCTGCCCGCGGTTCACACACACACACACACACACACACACACACACACACACACACACACACACAATGCTTTGACCCAGACATAAAAACAACTGTGTGTGTGTGTGGGGGGGGGGGGGGGGGGCGTTCCCACAAACCATAATGATCCGGTGAAACCACGACGCCGCACAGCGATATTTATATTTTATTTTATTGTGAGCGTCTTTTGCAAGATGTTTAAACTTGTGGGGAAAAAATAAGAATAATCTGTAAAATATATGTATATATATATATATATATATGTATATATATATATTTTACATATACATATGTATATATATACATATATATACATATATATATATATTATATATATATATATACATATATATACATATATATATATGTATATATACATATATAATTATATACATATATATATAATACAGGACTGTCTCAGAAAATTAGAATATTGTGATGAAGTTCTTTATTTTCTGTAATGCAATTAAAAAAACAAAAATTTCATGCATTCTGGATTCATTACAAATCAACTGAAATATTGCAAGCCTTTTATTCTTTTAATATTGCTGATTATGGTTTACAGCTTAAGAAAACTCAAATATCCTATCTCTAAATATTAGAATATCATGAAAAAGTATACTAGTAGGGTATTAAACAAATCACTTGAATCATCTAATTAACTCGAAACACCTGGAAACACATTTTCAAATGTTTGATTTTGTTTTGCTGTTATAAATCTTTTTTTTTACTTGGTCTGAGGAAATATTCAAATTTTATGAGATAGGATTTTAGAGTTTTCTTAAGCTGTAAGCCATAATCAGCAATATTAAAAGAATAAAAGGCTTGCAATATTTCAGTTGATTTGTAATGAATCCAGAATGCATGACATTTGTTTTTTTAATTGCATTACAGAAAATAAAGAACTTAATCACAATATTCTAATTTTCTGAGACAGTCCTGTATATATGTATATATATATATATATGTATATGTTTATGGATCCCAACACACATTTAAACACACACACACACACACACACACACTCTCTCTCTCTCTCTCGCCCGCTTATTGTTCCTGTAACTCCTGTCTCCCTCCAGGTGAAACAAAAGTGGTCGTGGTGTGTAGGTGCAGGTGTGTGTGTGTGTGTAGGTGTAGGTGTGTGTGTGTGTGTGTGTAGGTGTGTGTGTAGGTGTAGGTGTAGGTGTGTGTGTGTGTGTGTGTGTGTGTGTGTGTGTGTAGGTGTGTGTGTGTAGGTGTGTGTGTGTGTGTGTAGGTGTGTGTGTGTGAGTGTGTGTGTGTGTGTGTGTGTGTGTAGGTGTGTGTGTGTGTGTGTGTGTGTGTGTGTGTGTGGTTTCGGTCCAGTTGGGGCCAAACAGAGCAGAGCCAAAAAAACAAACACACTGCACTCACTGCTCCTCTCTCTCTTTATCTGTTTCTCTCACTCTCCCTCTCTATATCCATGTCGCTCCCTCTCTTTCTTCCTTTTCTCTTTCTCCCTAATCTCTCTTTCCGTCTTTCTATCTCTCCCCTCCCTCTCTCTCCCCTCCCTCTCTCTCTCCCATCCCTCTCTCCCCTCCCTCTCCCCCTCCCCTCTCTCTCATCCCTCTCTCTCTCCCATCCTCTCC
>NC_079399.1:2329121-2336621 GCF_029220125.1 Pseudoliparis swirei | reverse complement strand
AAACTACGCGAGAGTTTGCCCTGCGGTGCCACGGGGGGATCAGCACCCCACCAGAAGTACGCAAGTACAGGGAATTCTGGGAAGCTGCTATCTGGACCTTCTGCAGTTGGGGCCATTGGTGGCCCGCCATCTCAAGACCTGCAAGGGCCTTTTGTTCAGGGGTTCCCGAGGGGATACTCCTACCAGCTCGGCCAACCGTACCCTCAGCACCCCCAAACCGAGCGCTTCCTCTCAGGAGCCAAACCCCAGCCGGGCCTGGAGCCTCACGCCTGGCCATTTGTAGGCCAGTTGCCCTCGGATGACTTGTACCCTGTTGGACATCCGGGGCACGCTCATCCTCACGGGGCCGGGGCAGGGAGGTTCCCCCGGCAGAAGTCTCCCAGTTTACCCAGCTCCTTCGGACAGTATTCTCAGTCGGGCCCTGAGCCTGGGGAGGAGGGCTACAGCAAAAAAGAGCAGAAGCCGAAGAAGCCCGGAAAATACATCTGTCACTACTGCGGTCGAGCTTGCGCCAAGCCGAGCGTCTTGAAGAAGCACATCCGCTCGCACACCGGAGAGAGGCCATACCCTTGCGTACCCTGCGGCTTCTCCTTCAAAACCAAGAGCAACCTTTACAAGCATCGCAAGTCCCATGCTCATGCCATCAAGGCTGGACTCGTACCCTTCTCAGAGCTAGCGGCGGCCCGCGGCGGGGACATGGACCAGGCGTCCCCGGTGGGCGAGGCCGAGGTCCACTCGGATGGAGAGCAGAGTACCGACACGGACGAGGAAGGTCTGGAGGGCTCCACCATGCTGACGGACAAAGACAGCCCAACACCGCGGATCCCCTTCGAAGCTGACAAGAACACAGGTCATTTACCCATTTAGAGAAACATCCATATGAATGTGTGTAAAGTTATCTTCTCAAATAAGCTGGTGTTCACGGTTTTAATGCAAAAATGCCAGTTTGCTATCTTACATTTAGATCGATACTGTATGCTGCTCATTCCCTGCCTCTAAATCTTCTAAATCGTAACCTTCTTATGTGTCGTATGACTTTTGCTCTACTTTTCTATGTAGGTGGTGTGGAACCAGCATATGCAGACTCAGCTGAAGAGCTCCTGGTGGGGTCCATGAAAGTGCCTATGCTGATCGTCCCAAAGCTCGGGGGAGTCCCCTCCACAGGGATGGAGTGCCCACCCTTTCATGACATCAAGGGCTCACACCCCATGTTAGCATCGCACGCCGGAAGAACGCATTCACTGGACGACTCCCCGACCATCAAGCAGCGTTTGGCCCTGAGGCTGAACGAGAAAAAATGTCAGGACTCTGAACCCTTGAACCTCCTGAGTCCTCACAGCAAAGGCAGCACAGACTCTGGATACTTTTCCCGCTCCGAGAGCGCAGACCAGCAGATCAGCCCTCCGAATGCTAACGTCAAGACGTACGAAGAGATTATGTTCGGTCGGACTTGGTACTACCGACCCAACTCCAGGTCCAGGCAGTCTATCACGGTGGGCCTGGCCGGTGCAGACCCCAGCTTGGCTAGCTTAAAGCAACCAGGTGCTATTCTGGACATGGGGAAGATAGCTGAGGATCATATCTGTTTCAGAGGGGACGTCGGAGTCTCTGGAGATCCCAAGCAGTATCCAACAGGACCGTGTCAAAGCAGTACAGGGCTTCTGGAGCCTCCATCAGATTCTGGGACACTCATTAGGAGTAACTCCATGCCCAACTCCTCCCCACCTAACCTCAGTGTCCCTTCTGGGATACGAGGCAGCCACTCCTTCGACGAGATGATGACGTCGGATGATGTCTTTTACCCACCGGGGCGGAGACTCAGAAGACAGGCTGCGTTTGAACATTCAGCCAACGAAGCACACGCAGGCGAGGCCGAGGGCTACGGACACATGCCCAAGAATCTAGCTTCATCTCTGGGTATGAAGTATGGCGAGTGCAACCCAGGAGTCCCAGAGCACATTGCCTACAGCCCATATGGTACGAAAGCTAGTGTGTCAGAAACAGCCACAAGAAAAAGGCGGAAGGAGAAGAGTGTTGGGGATGAGGAGGACAGCCCTGGACACTGTGACAGTAGCTGTAGTGGTTCAGTGGACTATGAGTTTAAACAAGGTAGTTTCGATGGGTCAAGAGCCACCCCGACAGGGAAAGGCTCTCTTCAGAGCGCCCACAGCCAGTCGGACAGCTTTGACACCTGTACCAGCATGTGCTCGGAGGACATTGCATTGTGTCCTGACTCTGAGGGCAGGAAGGCAGCTGGGAATGTCATATCAGTCATCCAGCACACCAACTCCCTCAGCCGGCCAAATTCCTTTGAGAAGTCAGAGTCCTTTGAGCAGCCAGGTTATCATCCTTCGGATAAAGCGCTATCCAGCCAGTACTCCGAACAGTCCGACACAGATATCTTTGAAGATGCTCTGAGTCCTGAATCTGCCCTCCTGAGGACAGAGAGCATGGAGCAGCAGCTGCAAAGTGACCTGGCCTCCCTCTCATCTTCGTCAGCTGCAGCGTCGCCTGGCCAGCCTTATCCCATCCCACACAAGCTAGTGCGACAACCCAACATCCAAGTCCCTGAGATCAGGGTGACGGAGGAGCCGGACAAGCCCGACAAAGATACAGAAGCTCCGATGACCAAGGAACCGGAGAAGCTGCCGCAACACGTGGAGGAGTTCCAGCTGCCGCAGAGGAGCGACACGCTCGCCCAGATGCCATCGGAAAAGCTCCCACCGAAGAAGAAGAGGCTGCGCCTGACGGATATCGAGCATTCATCCGGGGAATCGAGCTTCGAGTCCACCTGCACCAGCTTGTCTCGCAGCCCCAGTCAGGAGAGCAACCTGTCCCACTCGTCGTCCTTCTCCATGTCCTTTGACAGGGAGGAAGGTCTCAAATCCGCCTCTCCCACCAAACAGGTACTCCAATTACCGTTCTGTAGCTTCGCTTCCAGCAGAATTTGTACAGTTTTCATAACATGTGCTGCTCACATTGGCCCCTACAATGGTTATGGTAGATGATGACATCACCTGTAATACACAGCCTGTTCCCAACTGACTTGTTCTTGGTGATTTTGAACCAGGACGACTCATTGCCGTCCGGCGGCGGCCCGAAGCAGTCGGAGTTCCTGACGGTGCCCGGCAGCAGTCACTCCGGCCACCAGCAGCAGAGAGAGATGCGGAGGTCCTCGTCGGAGCAGGCGCCGTGCGCGCTGCCCACGGAGTTGACTGAAATGCGCAGCAAGTCCTTCGACTATGGAAGCTTGTCCTCCTCCAGGCAGGGCGAGATATACTCCAGCGCCTCTGCGATGAAGGACCGTCGGCGGGGATATCTTGTCCGACAGGTCGCGGAATAAAAAAATACTTCCAATTGGAACTCTTGAAAAGAAAACTAGAGGTGTCAAATGTTTAGTTTGAGCTCTTTGATACTTTTATTCGCTATACAGGCTTCACTGAGTGTGTATCCAGAGGCAGTCGTCCTGGAACCAGGAAGTGCTGAGATGTCCATCAAACAGGAGGTTCTGGAACACGGGGCGTGGCCCGGCTCGAACGGATCCCCCCACAGCAGCACCGATGTACCCAGTAGAACCAAGAGAGTTGGCGGTAGCACTGGTGGTGAGCTGAGCATGACAGCGCTGTTAGCTCGTATCATCTCTTCCCAATAAACCAGGACCACATTCTCCCAATATGGGGTATATTTTCATAGGGAAGAATTTTACTTTTAAATACTTTTATACCAAACAATACATTCTGATGTTTATGCACATTTGCAGGATCTCACTACCATAACTACCAGCATCACCTCCAGCACAGTATCAGTGAGGACAGCCTGCAGGATGAGCCTCTCTTTAGCAGGTAAGAACGCCGGGTTCCCTTGGCAACCCCAACATCACCAACAGCCCGTCTTAAGATTTAAAAGAAACATTTTTTTCCATTCCTCTAAGTATTCTTTTAACAATAGCAATTTCCCACTCCTCCAACTGATTCAACGATTACAATATACCCGTACCATATTATTACTATGATTATTATTATGACACGTCATTTAGCTGACGCTTTTATCCAAAGCGACTTACAATCCTGTTACATTCATACACCGTAGAGCAGCTACAGGGAGCAACTCAGGGATAAGTGTCTTGCTCAAGGGCACATCGACTAGGGCGGGGATTGAACCTCCAACCCCCTGATTGAGAGACGGACCTGCTACCCACTGATCCACAGTCGCCATGTGGCCACTAGGACTAATATTCTACCTTTTCTCCCGAATAGGTCCCATCAGCATCGCCTGCAGACCCAGGGCTCTTCCTCCGAGGGAGAATATCAAGGTCACGAGGTCATGAATAAGGAGGCGATCCAGCAGTACCCGAGTGGGCCTCCCACCAGCACCTACCAGCAGCCCGGTCTGTTCTGGAGTCAGGAGGCGGGTCAGACTCCCAGACAGCCGCTGACCCTCCAGGCCCAGCAGCAACTCCAGAAGCTCCACATCCGGCCGCCGGGCCCCCATCCCGGGAACCCGCTCCACAAACCGCCGCCGCCTCACGACCAGCAGCCGGACAAGCCCGGCTCCCCCATGGACCCGGCCTCGTCCTCCCCTCGCGGCGCTGCCCTGGCCCAGCAGCACTTTGCTTCCTCCAAGCACTCCCTGCCCGGTTCCAGCAGCGCCTCCATGCTCCTGCAGCAGGTGCAGCCGGTCTTTGCCACCCAGGCTCTGGGCTCCCAGTCGTCGCTGCCTGGTATGCTGGTTCCCGTGCGCCTCCAAACCCACATGCCGTCATACGGAAGTGTTCTGTACACCAGCGTCAGCCAGCTGGTGGCCTCCCACGGCGGCGGAGCGCAGGGCGGAGGCTCGGCCGGCAACGCGGCTCCTTCGGTCGCCGCTGCGAGCAAACCACCCGGAGGAGGCGGAGGAGGCATAACCGGGGCGGGATTCAACCTCTCGCACTTCCTCGGACACGCCGATGCCGCGGCGCTGCGCTACCCGCTGTGGAATGCTCCGGATTCACTACCAGGGCAACAGCTCAACACCGGGATCCCGCTGTCGCTCACATCCGGCACCGTGTCCACCGCGGACGCCTCGGGGTGCGGCGCCGGAGGCAGCAAGCGCATGCTCTCCCCCACCAGCTCGCTGGAGGTCTTCGCCGAGACCAAGCAGCAGAAGAGAGTGAAGGAGGAGAGGATGTATGGGCAGATCGTTAAGGAGATGAGCGCCGTGGAGCTGAGCGGCGCCGAGGGCGGCACGGCGCCGGAGGAGGGGCGGCGAGCGCGTCTGAAGAGCGAGGGCTCCGCGGACGCCTCCGAGAGGATGTCCTCTCCTCCTCCGCTCGGCGACTTCCCCGGCGCCGCCAAGATCAGCATTCCCGTCCGGTCCTCGGCGCCGCCCCACCTCTCCGAGGTCCCCCGGGCCGAGAGCTTCACGCCTCCTCTCCAGATCGTCACGGCTCCGGGGGGGCGGGACTCCCCGGAGGAGCTGGACGTGGACGACTCGGCCGCCGACCGCTGCTCCAGCCCCCAGTCGATGGCGTCGTCCACCGACACGGAAGACGCCGACGCCGCGGATCAGCAGGCGCCCAGTGAGAGCCCCGTCGGCATGCTGGTCCAGCTCGCTCCCGAGCGGCCGGCGGGTCCCACGCCGCTCCTCCAGTTCCCGAGTCTGCGCGCCACGAGCCGGGTCAGCTGGTGTTTCCTGAGCTCCACGCGGCCCAGTAGCCGGGCCCCGCACGGCTCCGTCTACGACTCGTGGTGCGTGAGCTCCTACAACCCCAACCCGCTGGGCCTGAGCACCAAGGCGGCGCTGGCCCTGCTGAGGTCCAAACAGAGCAGCAACACGGAGTCCGTGTACTCCACCGCGGCCATGGCGCCGCCCAGCTCCGGAAAGCTGGTGTCGTCCGTGGCCTGGAAGCTGAGGTTTGATCAGGTAATGAAAATACACAAAGAACACAGACATGTGAGGGTGTATTTTTTATTTTGTGTATTTTATTTTATTCAGTCAATCAAATAAAATACAATATTATTCTATATAATATACAAAACAGAAAGACTGAAAAGGTATAGGTAGAAGCAAAAAATGCTTATATATTCCTAAATATCCTAAAGTAATATCAAATAAATCAGAAAATGTATATAAAATAAAGAAGAAATAACAAAGAAAATTAAAAATTAAAAAACAATATAAATATAGATATATACATACATACACATACATATATATATATATATATATACATATATACACACATACATACAGACATACTTCCACATACATCTTCCATATAAATACGTTTCAATCACATTTATAACTCTCATGAATTGTTTTATGAATAATTCCCCTGAAAACCAAAAAGGAGTGAAACCATTCTTACATCCATTCAACATTATTCCACAATTGGACCCCGACAGCAGAAGCACATCTTCTTAAAAGCTTATTTGGCGGTGCTCCTCTTCCTCCCACCCTCCAGCTGAAACCGGAGCTGATGCCGGTGGACGCCGGAAACTTCGGGAGGAAGATGAAGGGCGTGGCGTCGTGGGAGCGTTCCAAGGAGGAGCAGCTGGAGAAGGAGGTCTCCGTCAAACCGCCCGCCACCGAGCCGAGCCGCGTCAAGATCTTCGAAGGCGGGTACGTCACACGCACAACGCCGTCCGACCACGAGACGCCGTGGCGTAACATCAAAGGACAGGAAGGACTCGTGCGCTAGCGGGGAGGTTAAGAGTTGAGCCACTTCCTGTCACATGTCATCTCCACTTCCTGTCACATGTCATACGTCTTAAAGTGAAAGTGTCGTGAGTCCTCAGAGACCTGCTGTGGAGACGTGTTGTTTCAGTCTGACGCCACGTTGACACCATCACGATCCGTGTTATTGATTACGAGTGATTGATCGTAATGACACCATCACGATCCGTGTTATTGATTACGAGTGATTGATCGTAATGACACCATCACGATCCGTGTTATTGATTACGAGTGATTGATCGTAATGACACCATCACGATCCGTGTTATTGATTACGAGTGATTGATCGTAATGACACCATCACGATCTGTGTTATTGATTACGAGTGATTGATCGTAATGACACCATCACGATCCGTGTTATTGATGACGAGTGATTGATCGTAATGACACCATCACGATCCGTGTTATTGATTACGAGTGATTGATCGTAATGACACCATCACGATCCGTGTTATTGATTACGAGTGATTGATCGTGACACCATCACGATCCGTGTTATTGATGACGAGTGATTGATCGTAATGACACCATCACGATCCGTGTTATTGATTACGAGTGATTGATCGTAATGACACCATCACGATCCGTGTTATTGATTACGGTGATTGATCGTGGACACCATCACGATCCGTGTTATTGATTACGAGTGATTGATCGTAATGAAATCCAGCACGATCCGTGTTATTGATTACGAGTGATTGATCGTAATGACACCATCACGATCCGTGTTATTGATTATGAGTGATTGATCGTAATGAAACCATCACGATCTGTGTTATTGATT
>NC_079399.1:2309121-2326621 GCF_029220125.1 Pseudoliparis swirei | reverse complement strand
CACAAACACACATGAAAACACACACACACATGAAAACACACACACACATGAAAACACACACACACACACACACATGAAAACACACACTCACACACACATGAAAACACACACACACATGAGTCCCTGAACGTTACCCATGAGTCCCTGAACGTTACCCATGAGTCCCTGAACGTTACCCATGAGGCCCTGAACGTTACCCATGAGGCCCTGAACGTTACCCATGAGGCCCTGAACGTTACCCATGAGGCCCTGAACGTTACCCATGAGGCCCTGAACGTTACCCACGAGTCCCTGAACGTTACCCACGAGGCCCTGAACGTTACCCACGAGGCCCTGAACGTTACCCATGAGGCCCTGAACGTTACCCATGAGGCCCTGAACGTTACCCATGAGTCCCTGAACGTTACCCATGAGGCCCTGAACGTTACCCATGAGGCCCTGAACGTTACCCATGAGGCCCTGAACGTTACCCATGAGGCCCTGAACGTTACCCATGAGGCCCTGAACGTTACCCATGAGGCCCTGAACGTTACCTATGAGGCCCTGAACGTTACCCACGAGGCCCTGAACGTTACCCATGAGTCCCTGAACGTTACTCATGAGGCCCTGAACGTTACCCATGAGGCCCTGAACATTACCCATGAGTCCCTGAATGTTACCTATGAGGCCCTGAACGTTACCCATGAGGCCCTGAACGTTACCCATGAGTCCCTGAACGTTACCCATGAGGCCCTGAACGTTACCCATGAGGCCCTGAACATTACCCACGAGGCCCTGAACGTTACCCATGAGTCCCTGAACGTTACTCATGAGGCCCTGAACGTTACCCATGAGGCCCTGAATGTTAGCTATGAGGCCCTGAGCGTTACCCATGAGGCCCTGAACGTTACCCATGAGGCCCTGAACGTTACCCATGAGGCCCTGAACGTTACCCATGAGGCCCTGAACGTTACCCATGAGGCCCTGAACGTTACCCATGAGGCCCTGAACGTTACCTACGAGGCCCTGAACGTTACCCACGAGGCCCTGAACGTTACCCACGAAGCCCTGAACGTTACCCATGAGTCCCTGAACGTTACATATGAGGCCCTGAACGTTACCCATGAGGCCCTGAACGTTACCTATGAGGCCCTGAATGTTACCCATGAGGCCCTGAACGTTACCCATGAGGCCCTGAATGTTACCCATGAGGCCCTGAACGTTACCCATGAGTCCCTGAACGTTACCCATGAGGCCCTGAACGTTACCCATGAGGCCCTGAATGTTACCCACGAGGCCCTGAACGTTACCCACGAGGCCCTGAACGTTACCCATGAGTCCCTGAACGTTACATATGAGGCCCTGAACATTACCCATGAGGCCCTGAACGTTACCTATGAGGCCCTGAACATTACCCACGAGGCCCTGAACGTTACCCACGAGGCCCTGAACGTTACCCATGAGTCCCTGAACGTTACTCATGAGGCCCTGAACGTTACCCATGAGGCCCTGAACGTTACCCATGAGTCCCTGAATGTTACCTATGAGGCCCTGAACGTTACCCATGAGGCCCTGAACGTTACCCATGAGTCCCTGAACGTTACCCATGAGGCCCTGAACGTTACCCATGAGGCCCTGAATATTACCCACGAGGCCCTGAACATTACCCACGAGGCCCTGAACGTTACCCATGAGTCCCTGAACGTTACCCATGAGGCCCTGAACGTTACCCATGAGTCCCTGCACGTTACCCATGAGGCCCTGAACGTTACCCATGAGTCCCTGAACGTTACCCATGAGGCCCTGAACGTTACCCATGAGTCCCTGAACGTTATCCATGAGTCCCTGAACGTTACCCATGAGGCCCTGAACGTTACCTATGAGGCCCTGAACGTTACCCATGAGGCCCTGAACGTTACCCATGAGGCCCTGAACGTTATCCATGAGGCCCTGAACGTTACCTATGAGGCCCTGAACGTTACCCATGAGGCCCTGAACGTTACCCATGAGGCCCTGAACGTTATCCATGAGGCCCTGAACGTTACCCATGAGGCCCTGAACGTTACCCATGAGGCCCTGAACGTTACCCATGAGGCCCTGAACGTTACCCATGAGTCCCTGAACGTTACCTCGTGCTCAGCACAGACCGGCTACGCCATCCTCTCAGCAGTTAAACTCGGCGGCCCCAGAGGAACCTGGATGTGATTCCTCTCCGCAGAGAAAGACAGAGTTCACATAATTTGCCGGCTGGTTGATGGTCGTTTCAGAGCGTGCACTGATCCTGCTGCCAGGGGCCGCCGGTTCACCCGGAGCCTCTTACTGGACAGAAAACCGTCTGACTGTGATATTTTAGTTCAAGTCTTGTAAAAGGATAAGTGGGACTGTGGTCGCCTGTTTTTAGAAGGAGAGCATGAAGACTGAGCCCAGAGGAGGAACGCCTCATTGTGTCCCTCTTCTGAGCTTCTGAGGAAACATGGAAACAAAGACATTGTGTGTGTGTGTGTGGGTTATGACCAGGTCGACTATCGCCATGTTTAATAGCTCTTAAAGGTTTGTACAGGTACATTCACCCAAGAGGAAAAACATCATTAAAGGAAAACGTACTATAATATTGAGTCTGATGATATATCATATTTATATCATATCTATTTATACTAGCTCATAGAAACAAGAAAATGTACCAGTGAAATGCTACAAATATGTATTTGGCTTCATTCCTGAAGAGAGAGACACATTTTATTTTTGCTATAAAATGTCCCTTTGTTGTATTATATGTTGCTCGATTGTGTTTGATTATTAATACATATACAGGACTGTCTCAGAAAATTAGAATATTGTGATAAAGTTCTTTATTTTCTGTAATGCAATTTAAAAAACAAAAATGTCATGCATTCTGGATTCATTACAAATCAACTGAAATATTGCAAGCCTTTTATTCTTTTAATATTGCTGATTATGGCTTACAGCTTAAGAAAACTCTAAAATCCTATCTCATAAAATTTGAATATTTCCCCAGACCAAGTTAAAAAAAAGATTTATAACAGCAAAACAAAATCAAACATTTGAAAATGTGTTTCCAGGTGTTTCGAGTTAATTAGGCGATTCAAGTGATTTGTTTAATGAATCCAGAATGCATGACATTTATTTTAATGCATTACAGAAAATAAAGAACTTTATCACAATATTCTAATTTTCTGAGACAGTCCTGTATATATGAATATATGTATATATAATATATATATATTTATATATATAAATATATATATATATATATATATAAATATACATATATAATATATATATGTATATATATGCATATTTATATATACAGGACTGTCTCAGAAAATTAGAATATTTTGATAAAGTTCTTTATTTTCTGTAATGCAATTAAAAAAACAAAAATGTCATGCATTCTGGATTCATTACAAATCAACTGAAATATTGCAAGCCTTTTTTTTTTTTTTATATTGCTGATTATGGCTTACAGCTTAAGAAAACTCTAAAATCCTATCTCATAAAATTTTAATATTTCCTCAGACCAAGTAAAAAAAAAGATTTATAACAGCTGAGTGTTTGTCAAGGCTCAGGAAACAATTGCAGGTGTTTCGAGTTAATTAGACAATTCAAGTGATTTGTTTAATACCCTACTAGTATACTTTTTCATGATATTCTAATATTTAGAGATAGGATATTTGAGTTTTCTTAAGCTGTAAGCCATAATCAGCAATAAATCAGAATAAAAGGCTTGCAATATTTCAGTTGATTTGTAATGAATCCAGAATGCATGACATTTTTGTTTTTTTAATTGCATTACAGAAAATAAAGAACTTCATCACAATATTCTAATTTTCTGAGACAGTCCTGTATATATATATATATACATATATATATGTATACGTTGACACGTTGGTGACTGCTGGCATTAAGCGTAAGCTTTTATTTTGAAGGATTGTTCATGTCAACTATATTAACCTATATCTGCATTCTAAATTTTCTAAAGTACCGGTTACACAATTTTGACAATTTAGTTTCGAACACATCTGAGTTTCACGGAATCTTGGCTTAGTGGATCGATACCAGATTCTGCGCTCCAGCTCGCTGGCTTCCAGCTGTTCCGAGCGGACCGGGACACAGAGCTCTCCGGAAAAGCAAAGGGTGGAGGAATCTGCTTTTACCTCAACAACGGCTGGTGCAACGACGTAACGGTGATCCTACAGCACTGTTCGCCGGACCTGGAATCTTTTATCATTCACTGCAAACCCTTCTACTCCCCACGTGAGTTCGCTTCATTCATCCTGGCGGAGTTTACATGCGCCGCAGGGGCGTGCACGAGGCACAGCGGACCCTCGCCGAACAGATACGGTGTGTGGGCGGACCTTCCCGGACTCTTTAGTTATTGTACTCGGGATTTTAACAAAGGAAACCTCAGCCACGAACTCCTAAATATAGACAGTTAATTAAATGCCCTACCAGAGAAGAGCATTCTGGACCACTGCTACACAACAATCAGCAGGGCCTATCACGCCGTCCTCGAGCTGCACTGGGAAACTCTGACCACGTCATGGTTGATCTGATTGCCTCATACAGGCAGAGACTAAAGCTCTGCAAACCTGTGGTGAGGAAGCTCAAGAAGTGGACCAGTGAGGCTCTGGAGGATCTGGGCGTGCTTGGACTGTACTGACTGGGATGTCTTCAGGACTGCTACCAACAGCCTGGATGAGTACACAGAGGCTGTAACTTCCACATCAGCTTCTGTGAGGACAGCTGTATTCCATCCAGCTCCAGGGTGAGTTATAACAACGACAAACCCTGGTTCACAGCCGAGCTCAGGAAGCTAAGACTGCAGAAGGACCAGGCATTCAGGAGTGGGGACAAGGACCTGTACACAGAGTCCAAATACAGGTTTAGCAAGGCGGTGAGAGATGCTAAACTACTGTACTCTGAGAAACTGCAACAGCAGCTCTCAGCAAACGACTCTGCTTCTGTCTGGAGAGGGCTCAGGCAGATCACCAACTACAAGCCCAAATCACCCCACTCCATGAACAATGTGCTTCTGGCAGGCAGGCTAAATGAGTTCTACTGCCGCTTTGAAGACAATGGAGCAGTCCTGAGACCATCCCCACAGCCCCATCAACAAGCCACAGACCATCAGCCCACCCTCCCCAGCCCATCAGGGGCTCACACCTCTGGAGCACCCTCCATCAACTCAGCACGACCCTCGTCATCCTGGAGAGAGCGTCAATAGGCTGTTCAAAAGCAGAACCCCGCAAAGCAGCGGGCCCGGACTCCGTCTCCCCTCCACCCTGAAGCACTGTGCTGACCAGCTGTCTCCGGTGTTCACCGACATCTTCAACACCTCCTGGAGACATGCCACGTTCCAGCCTGCTTCAAGGCCTCCACCATCATCCCGTCCCCAAAAACCCAAGATCACAGGACTCAATGACTACAGGCCCATCGCCTGACCTCTGTGGTCATGAAGTCCTTTGAACGCTTGGTCCTGTCACACCTCAAGACCATCACCGACCCACTCCTGGACCCCTGCAGTTCGCCTACAGAGCCAACAGGTCTGTAGGCGATGCAGTCAACATGGCCCTTCACTACATCCTCCAGCATCTGGACTCCCCAGGAACCTACGCCCAGGATCCTGTTTGTGGACTTCAGCTCTGCTTTCAATACAATCATCCCGTCCCTGCTGCAGGACAAGCTCTCCCAGCTGCACGTGCCCGACTCCACCTGCAGGTGGATCACAGACTTCCTGACCGACAGGAAGCAGCACGTGAGGCTGGGGAAACACGTCTCAGGCTCCCGGACCACCAGCACGGGTTCCCCCAAGGCTGTGTTCTCTCCCTCTGCTGTTCTCCTGTACACCAACAGCTGCACCTCCAGTCACCAGTCCGTCAAGCTCCTAAAGTTCGCGGATGACACCACCCTCATTGGACTCATCTCTGGTGGGGACGAGACCGCCTACAGGTGGGAGACTGACCACCTGGTGACCTGGTGCAGCCAGAACAACCTGGAGCTCAACGCTCTAAAGACAGTGGAGATGGTTGTGGATTTCAGGAGGAATGCAGCCCCACCCGCCCTCTCATCCTGTGTGACTCCCCGTCGACGCTGTGAGTCCTACCGCTTCCTGGGCTCCATCATCTCCCAGGACCTCAAGTGGGAGCTGAACATCCGCTCCATCACCAAGAAGGCCCAGCAGAGGATGTTCTTCCTGAGGCAGCTGAGGAAATTCAACCTGCCAGGAGAATGATGGTACAATTCTACACGGCCATCGTTGAGTCCATCATCTGCTCCTCCATCACCGTCTGGCACCCTGCAGCCACAGCCAAAGACAAGCGCAGGCTGCAGAGCATCATCCGCTCGGCCGAGAGGGTTATCGGTTGCAATCTGCCTTCCCTCCAGGTCCTGTTCACTTCCAGGTCACTGAAGCGGGCCAGAAAGATTGTCGCTGACCCCTCCCACCCTGGGCACTCCTGTTCGAGTCCCTCCCTCGGGAGGAGGCTGCGTCCATCAGGACAAAGACCACCCGCCACACCAAAGTTTTTTCCCGTCGGCAGTCGGGCTCATCAATGGAACCCGGACTGACTGACTGTCACCCCCAGGACTACCACCTCTTCTTCCTCCTTCCTCCCGCTCCTTCCTCTTCCTCCTCCTCACTCCTCCTCCCTCCTCCTTCTTCTTCCCTTCTCCACACACGTCACTTTAACATGCACTTGAAGCACACACCCAAACACTTCACATTATTTGTTGTCTTTCTGTCGTGTTGATTGTTGTTTGTTTTGTCATGTCCAAATGTTGCACCTTCCACCAAAAAAAATTCCTCGTTTGTTTGTGAAAACATTCCTGGCAATAAAACTGTTTCTGATTCTGATTCTGATTCTGAGTGACGTGTTGTGAGTTTTTCAGAATAAAAGCTCCGCGCTCATCCTCGGTCCTCTCCTCTGCTCCAGGTACAAGTCCAACGAGGACTACGTGTACGTCCGCGGCCGCGGCCGAGGGAAGTACATCTGCGAGGAATGCGGCATCCGCTGCAAGAAGCCCAGCATGCTGAAGAAGCACATCCGCACGCACACCGACGTGCGGCCCTACGTCTGCAAGTTCTGCAACTTCGCCTTCAAGACAAAAGGTGGGGCTCCATTACCCACCGGCCTGAACGTGAGCCTCATGATTAATAACGTGAGGTTTAGCGTGGCCATTGTTTCATCAGCATCTGATCTTCATCGCTCCTCATCGCGGGGGGCCGACACAGAGGTCGCTTTAAATAAATCATGTTTATCGGGATGTTTGCAGCTTTTCTTGAAGTTTATTTGTGGAGCACATTAAAACAAGGTTATTCAACGGGCTCCACGAAGAAGATAAAACAATGACATCATCAAAACATAATGCACAAGAAAAGAAGACTTAGAAACTATTAAGAACATTTATTTTAACATTAAAAACAGTAAAAATCTAAGAAGTAAAGTTAAAATAAAATACAGTGATTGATTGATATCCTTGGATCTGGTTCAATTAAGGGCGAAAAAGAAGAGTCTGGATGTTAAGGAGCTGAAGGTCTCTGAGGGTCTCTGAAGGTCTCTGAGGGTCTCTAATGGTCTCTTAAGGTCTTTGAGGGTCTCTGAAGGTCTCTGAGGGTCTCTGAGGGTCTCTAATGGTCTCTTACGGTCTTTGAGGGTCTCTGAGGGTCTCTGAAGGTCTCTGGAGGTCTCTGAGGGTCTCTAAGGGTCTCTAATGGTCTCTTAAGGTCTTTGAGGCATACCTGCAAACTTGTCACCTTTCGGTGAAATTCACCGTTTTGAACTCAAAATAGGTCATCCACGTAAATCGTGGAGATCCGAAGAGTTTTTGTTTTGGGGGGTCACCTGGCCCGCTGCCGTTGAGATTGCAGTGAGACGCGGAGAAAAGTGTGAAGTGTTGCTCTTCGCAATAAAACATCTTTGATGGGACGTGTCTCGGCCAATCAGCGTTCAGATGTCCACAGCGTTTGGGGGTTCAGGTTAGCTTGAATGTTAGCCCGCTACATCTACTCCTGTCACGCTGCACGGTGTAGCGATGCTAACAAAGTACGTTAAACACGATGTGATTTAGCATATTTTTAGTATCAATACTTCATTAAGAGAGCGATCAGGCCGCGCTGCTCCGTGTCGAGCTGTCTGCGCACACTGCGCTGCGCAGCTCACAGCGAGAGAAGAGGCGGAGCTTAGAGACTTCGGCTTAAAAACTAAAAAGATGCCAGAAGGGAAATGTTTCAGTCTGTAAAGTTGTGTAACTCTCCAGCTGCTCATCCTGATGAACTGTGGATCATCTGGTCAGAGACTAACGCCTCATAGTGTATAATCAATGCTATGATGGAACCATGTAGTTTCATTCATATCTGGCTGTATGAATACTCATATTACTGTCATTTGTTAAGTGTTGAAAAAGTTGGTAAAAAGTGAACCATACAGATGTTTTATTTATTACTATTATAGATAAATAGACCAGTCTCGTAATTATGGTACCATATTGTTTGTATGGTGTATTGAATTCTGGTATGGGGTATCATGATATTTATGGCAGGTATGTAATATGTATAGAAGTTATAATATGAGTATCGTGACAAACAGGTAGAGACAGAACAGATTCAGGGAGAAGTCCATGAGGACTGTTCAGGCAACAAAAAAGGAAGTTGGTTCATGAATGACTTTAACCATATTATATATAATGGCAATGTATATTTGTTATTACTATCATTATAGGGCTGAGTCAGAGCGGAGAACCTTTTGTTCTTAAACTGTTTATTATCATTATTTAGATTTGTGGTCAGAACAATAAAATGACTGTAGTTGTGGTTCTAAAAGCTTTGAGGCTTCAAACAACGTGGATGTGGTGTGGTGACACAAAAAAACAAAAAGTCACCTGCACCCCCCCGTTGTCACCTTTTTCACCCCTCATGAGTTTGCAGGTATGTTGAGGGTCTCTTAAGGTCTTTGAGGGTCTCTGAGGGTCTCTGAAGGTCTCTGGAGGTCTCTGAGGGTCTCTGAAGGTCTTTGAGGGTCTCTAATGGTCTCTTAAGGTCTTTGAGGGTCTTTGAGGGTCTCTAAGGGTCTCTGAGGGTCTCTTAAGGTCTTTGAGGGTCTCTGAGGGTCTCTAAGGGTCTCTGAGGGTCTCTTAAGGTCTTTGAGGGTCTCTGAGGGTCTCTGAAGGTCTCTAAGGGTCTCTTAAGGTCTTTGAGGGTCTCTAAGGGTCTCTGAAGGTATCTAAGGGTCTCTGAGGGTCTCTAAGGGTCTCTTAAGGTCTTTGAGGGTCTCTACGGGTCTCTTAAGGTCTTTGAGGGTCTCTGAGGGTCTCTGAAGGTCTCTGGAGGTCTCTAAAGGTCTCTGAAGGTCTCTAAGGGTCTCTGAGGGTCTCTGAGGGTCTCTTAAAGTCTTTGAGGGTCTCTAAGGGTCTCTGAGGGTCTCTAAGGGTCTCTTACGGTCTTTGAGGGTCTCTAAGGGTCTCTGAGGGTATGTTAAGGTCTTTGAGGGTCTCTAAGGGTCTCTGAGGGTCTCTGAAGGTATCTAAGGGTCTCTGAAGGTCTCTAAGGGTCTCTGAGGGTCTCTAAGGGTCTCTACGGGTCTCTAAGGGTCTCTGAGGGTCTCTAAGGGTCTCTAATGGTCTCTGAGGGTCGCTAAAGACCTGCAGCTTTCAGGGACCTCGCTCCATGTGGAACAAACTGAACGCTGCTTCTCCGTGTTGCAACATGAGAGCTGTAACTAAAGAAGGGAATCCTGTGTGTGTGTGTGTGTGTGTGTGTGTGTGTGTGTGTGTGTGTGTGTGTGTGTGTGTGTGTGTGTGTGTGTGTGTGTGTGTGTGTGTGTGTGTGTGTGTGTGTGTGTGCGTGTGTGTGTGTGTGTGTGTGGTAGGAAACCTGACGAAGCACATGAAGTCTAAGGCTCACATGAAGAAGTGTCTGGAGCTGGGCGTCTCCATGTCGTCTTCTGTGGAGGACACGGAGGCGGACGAAGGAGGTAGGAACCACCGGTCGCTGTGAGGACATTACCCACAATGCATTGCCTCGCCCTTCACCCTAACCCTAACATTCACCGTTGAAGGGTCCTTCCTGGAGGTCGCATCAATCTATTAAAACTTTATATTTAAAAACAATGTTTTGCACCTGTCACACATTTGCACCGCTACATATATATATATATATATATATGTATATATATATATTTATATAAATATAAATATATACATTTTTATATATTTATATATTTATACATATATATATGTATATATATATTTATATTTGAGGTCCAAAGATTTATATTTATATATATATATATAAATCTTTGGACCTCATAGAGGTCTAAAAAGTGACGGTCCTCACAATTATAGATGTACGGGAGCAGACACACACACACACACACAGCTGCAGAAAGAAAAACGCTCCTTCCATAATTTGTTCTGATTATTAAAATATGAATTAAAGGCTATAATACATTCATTTAGTTAGTTATAGTTTTATTAGTGTCCTTAACGTAGTTATTCATGGAGTTACTTTCCCTTTTCATCCTCTTTTCCGTCTGTCCTCCTCCTCCTCCTCCTCCTCCTCCTCCTCCTCCTCCTCTCTTAGATGTCGGAGAGGAAGGTCAGAGGTCGGAGAAGATGTCCCGCGGCTCCATGGCGGACCATCAGTTCTCCGACGCCGACGACTCTGACGGCGGCGAGGACGACGGCGACGAGGTGGACGAAGACGACGAAGACGAGGACGACTACGACGGCGACTCCACGCCGAGGACGCACTCGCGCTCTAGCAGCCCGCCGCCCTACGGCCCGCCCGCCATGTCCGTCACGGCCTCCTCCTCCTCCTCCTCCTCCTCCTACCCGGCTCGCCACCCGGCGCCCGACCTCCTGGGCAACGCCAACCGGCCGCCGCTGTTCGGCTGCTTCCCCACGGTGCCGAGCATCCAGATCACCCCGCAGGCGCCGGGCAGCGGGCTGCTGGCTCCGCCCCCTGGCGCCTCCTCCTCCTCCTTCATGGACGACGACCTCGCCTCGCCGTCCTCCCGCCTCTCCTCGCCGGGGCCGGCCCGCTCCGGCTGCCCGTCGCCGCTCTCCCCGTCCTCCTCGCCATCGGCCCGCCGGTACCTGTCGCCGCGCCGCGACCTCTCGCCGCGCGCCAGGCACCTGTCGCCCCGGCGGGACGTTTCTCCTCTTCGTCACCTCTCGCCGAAGAGGGGCCTCGCGGCGGCGGGTTACAGGCGGGACCTCTCCCCCAGGAGGGGCCACCCCTCGCTGCTCTCGCCGCTCTCCCGGCCGGCGTCTCCGGGGGGGCGGGACTACAAGCGCGACCTCTCGCCGCGGGGGCGCCACCGGGCGATGGTCCGGCCGCTCTCTCCTCGCCGGGGCCTCCACCCACACCTCCATCACCACGGGTGAGTCCAGGGCGACATGGGTGGAAAAGGGGAGGAGTTTGGTGGGTTGCAATGTACAACCTCGCCACTAGAGGGCACTAAACCCTGCGCACTGCCCCTTTAAGAGACAGATTTGAAGTGTTGTACTTGTGATATTTCTCCCCAGCCAGCCGAGCGGCTCGCGGGGCCTCAGGACGGGGCACCAGGGCGGCGTGCCGGGTCCGGCGGAGGCGGGACTTCCCAGAACCGGCATGGAGATGGAGACGGTGAGAGTCCGAAAAAATAGAAGAAGTGGACGTAGTTGTGGTGACGTCACTCATCGGTTTGAGGACTGATGTTAAGAAGCCCTGGTGGTCAGGAGGGAGAATGCAGCTCTAACACATGAAGCATAGACTTCTATACAACCAGAGGAGCCCCCTGGTGGTCAGGAGAGAGAATGCAGCTTTCAGACACTCTTCAGAACTGTGAGTTCTCTGAGTTTCCACTTCGTAGAACATTTCGGTGCTTAAGTGTGATTTAGTAAACTTTCTGACACCGCCACGGACGAGCTGGAGCAGACATGTGGGGGAAAAGGGAGAAAGAAAGAGAGAGAGAGAGAGAGAGAGAGGGAGGGAGGGAGGGAGAGAGGGAGGAGGAGGAGGGAGAGAGAGAGAGAGAGAGAGGGAGGGAGAGAGAGAGAGGGAGAGAGGGAGGGAGAGAGAGACAGAGAGAGAGGGTGAGAGGGAGAGAGAGAGAGACAAAGAGACAGAGAGAGAGAGGGAGAGAGACAGAGAGAGAGAGGGTGAGAGGGAGAGAGAGAGAGACAAAGAGAGAGAGAGACAGAGATTTTTGATTTTTTTTGATTTTTTGAAAACCTTTATTCAAAGAAAACTTTGAACCACAATAAACCAAATTATTTTCAACACACAAAACATAAACGCAGCACCAATCCTGAACAAAAAGAGAACGTCCATGATGCTCGTGTTGGACACTAAACTAAAGTCCACTGAGGACAGGAAGTGCCTCCTGCCCTCCGTCTTGAGGCTGAAGCTCCTCCCAGAGGCTCTGGCTCCTCCTCTTCACTCGATCTCTCCTCTCATCGTCCACCACCTGCAGCACCTTGTTGAGTTCACACAGGATCTTTTTGAGCCTGTAGAACTCCTGTGGCGTGAAGCTCCTCTCTTGCCCTTGCACGTCAGGAAAGTGGCGGACAGGAAGAACTTATCCCTGCAGAAGTGGTCCTCCACCTTCACGTGCCACTCCTGCTTGGTCTTCCGGAGGAACTCCTTAATCTCCTCCACACTGTAGTGTGGATCAGCGTAGGAGTCCTCCTCCGAGCTGGACTCTGGCTCCGGCTCCGCCCCCCTTGGCCTGGACCTCCTTCTTCCCGCCGTCGCCTTCTTTGCCTGTGGGTTCTCTCCATCACCTCCTCCACACTTCCTCTTTAAACGGGAGACTCTGAGGCTCTCCTCCTCCGCCTCCATGTCCGCCTCACTGTCTGACAGCCTCACCTCCCTGACGACTGTCTCCCTTTCTTCTTCTGACTCTCCTTTGTCCTCTTCTACACCTTCTTGGGCCACCTCAGCCCCAGCCCCACCCACTTCTCTCCTCTCTTCCTCACCCTGCTGGCCTGTGACCGTCTCCCCCTCTCCCTCCTCACCTTGCTGGACTGGACCAGTGCCCCCCTCCTCTTCCTCCTCCACAACCTGCTGGGCACCCCCCATCTCTGCCTGCTCTCTCTCCTCATCCTGCTGGGAGCCCCCAGTTCCTGCCTGCTCCCTCTCCTCCCCCCTCTGGGTACCTGCAGTCCCTGGTTGCCCCCTCCCCTGCTGTGCACCCCCCGTGCCCTCCGCCCACCCCTGGCTCCCCCCGAGGAGCCTCCTGCTGGTGTTCTGCTCAGCAGCTCTCCACAGTGGCAGTCCTGGCTCTGTGCCCTCTCCCCTCAGATGAAGCACCTCCCGTTCCCTGAGGAGATGTAAATGGGGTAGTTGTGCTCTCCACCCTGATGAACACCCGGAGGCGGAGCTCTCCACCCTGATGAACACCCGGAGGCGGAGCTCTCCACCCTGATGAACACCCGGAGGCGGAGCTCTTCTCCCCTGTTGTTCAGGATCATAGAGAGATGCCTCCGGTGGGACCACACGTGTTTCATCCGGGAGGACTTCCACCCTGAGGGGATCTTCCTCAGCCGGGACACCACCTTCCCGTGCTTCACCAGCTCCTTTAAGATCACCTCCTCTTGTATAAACGGAGGCACGTTGGCCACGGTGACCCGAACCGACGGTGTGGCCAGCGGCGCCACCGGCACATACATGCCTCTGATGACCCGACACCACCACCTCGTTCACTTTGTCCACGCTGTCTAGAAACAGCACCACCACTCCGTTCATATGGGCAGCGGACCTCACGCAGCCGTCACCAACCACGTCGCCCACTGCCAGCCCCACCTCCTCCTCCGAGCACGGGAAACTCGGCGCCACTCTAATGCCGTGTTCCCTCGTGAGGAAACTCATATCCTCAATGACTAGCTCCCCGCTAGCTTCCCGTTAGCTCGCCGCTAACCCGCCACTAACGCTCACACAGACACACAAAACAATCTCTCCGTGAACCCACACACTCACACAGACAGTCGGGTGAACCCACACACACTCACAGCAAACATACCTGTTAACCCAGTCACTCTTTAGCATGGAAAAACCACCTTTAAACCAACACAGTGCTCCTCTGCTCCACAACCACACGTCCTCTCACGCTGAGAGAGAGAGAGAGAGAGAGAGACAGAGAGAGAGGGAGAGAGACAGAGAGAGAGAGGGTGAGAGGGAGACAGAGAGAGAGAGAGAGAGAGGGAGAGAGAGAGAGAGACAGAGAGAGAGAGACAGAGAGAGACAAAGAGACAGAGAGAGAGAGAGAGAGGGAGAGAGAGAGAGAGCGTCTGGCAGGCGGAGCAGCAGCATTCAGAGAGGATGAGGGAATAAAGGGCGAGTCGGGTAGACGGAGGGCTAGAGAGAGAGGGATGATTGAAGACGGGGCTGCTGGGTAATGGGATCTTGGCAGTCGGCGTGGTTTAGTAACGCGGCTGTTTTTCTTCCCGAGGCTCCGCCTCCCAGCGAGCATCAGGGCCGTGTTTAAACCCCGAAGAGTTCGGCCTCCAGGAGTTTTGACTTCTCGTCGTGTTTATCGTAAGAAGTTAGAATGTGAAGACGAGAGGAAGAAGAGGTGACGATGTTCTCGTGCCTCCAGGAACTTTGTCTGGTGTCGCCGGCGGACTGGGACCAGCGGCGCCGGCCCAGCCCCCCCCACCAGGTCCTGTTCAGCCACCTTCCTCTTCACTCACAGCTCCAGGTGATTATTGACGCCCTCTATATACTGGGCTTTATTCTGATTCTTATTTTTTTAAATTTGTAAATATTTCAAATGTTACTTTTTTTAACGTTTTATTTTTAGAATTTTTACTTAATTGTATTTTGTATTCATTACATTATTGAAATTCATTTTTATTTTATTTGTTTCATATCAGATTTTTCTTTATATATAGATATTTTAAATATTTATTGATTTACTTAATATATTCTTATATATATTATAAATATTTCTTTCATTCATAATTTTTTTATATTCATGAATGATAATTTTTAGTTTATGATTTTTCTTTGATTACTTAATTATTCTTTGTATTCAATACATTAATGCATTAATGATTTTTATTTTTAAAATGTGCTTTAATAGAGAATTTGTTGTATTTATTTTTCTACATATATGAAATATTTCTTTCATTACTTATTTTTTTCATGACTGATAACTTTTTAAAATATAATTTGCTTTCCTATATAATATTTTTTATAAATTTATTTATATTACTTTAATTTAATTATATAGATATATTTTGTGGTACTATTTCATATATTTAATTCTGTATTTTATTATATGAATCACTTTAAAAAGTAACGATGTAAAAGTCATGTGAAATATTTAATATTTAATATTTAATAAATACCTCAAAGGTTAACGCGGGACTCAAACCTTCATCTTCTCCTCAGGTGCGCTCCCCGTTCCCGATGAGTCCCATCGGAGGGATCCAGGTGATGCACTGCGTCCCCGCCACCTCCCCGCTGGGCCAGCAGGAGGCGCAGCAGAGCGCGGCCCGCCTGCTGCTGCAGAGGAACACGTCGGAGGACTCCACCGCCAGTGAGGCCGCCTCCCCTCACGTCACCTCCTTCTCCGAGAGGGGAGTTCGAAGAGGAGGAGGAGGAGGAGGAGGGGGCGAGAGGCTGAGGGAGTCGACTTCACCTTACCCCTCGTCGCAGGAGAGGGAAGGAGGAGGGGTGAGGCAGGAGCAGCAAGAGGAGAACATCTACACCTGCACCAAGGCCATCGCCTCCCTCTGCATCGAGGAGGAGGAGCGGGGAGGAGGAGGAGGAGGAGGAGCCAGGACTTCTCCCTCCGCTCAGCATCAGCAGCGCTCACCGTCCATCTCCACGTCACCTCCTTCTCCTCCCCCGCCTCCTCCCCCCCCACACGGCCCCGGGGGTCAGCACTTTAGTGGCCTGGCAGTCAGGCCTCACCACCCATCGATCCCCTCCTCCTCCTCCTCCTCCTCCTCCTCCTCTCCTCACCCTCCCAGCCCCGCATGGGACACCCTGCCGCCTCCTCCCACCTCCAAACCTCTCAGGCTGGAGAGAGACGGTGCAGCGGAAAGCACAAAGAGGAGCAGAGACGTGTCGTAGGGAGGAGGACACGAGGAGGAGGACACGAGGAGGAGGACACTAGGAGGAGGACACGAGGAGGAGGACACGAGGAGGAGGACACGAGGAGGAGGACATGAGGAGGAGGACACGAGGAGGAGGACACGAGGAGGAGGACATGAGGAGGACATGAGGAGGAGGACACGAGGAGGACACGAGGAGGAGGACATGAGGAGGAGGAGGACATGAGGAGGAGGACACGAGGAGGAGGACATGAGGAGGAGGAAAGGTCCTAGGGAGGACACGAGGAGGAGGACATGAGGAGGAGGACACAAGGAGGAGGACACGAGGAGGAGGAGGAAAGGTCCTAGGGAGGACACGAGGAGGAGGACACGAGGAGGACACGAGGAGGAGGACACGAGGAGGAGGACACGAGGAGGACACGAGGAGGAGGAAGGGATGAAGTGCAACAGAGAGAGAAGAAACACTTTTTGCACACGTGTACACACACATTCAGTTTATACACACACACTCTCTCTCACACACACACACTCTCTCTCTCACACACACTCTCTCTCACACACACACACTCTCTCACACACACACTCTCTCTCACACACACACTCTCTCTCACACACACACACACACTCTCTCTCTCACACACTCTCTCACACACACACACTCTCTCTCTCACACACACACACTCTCTCTCTCACACACACACACTCTCTCACACACACACTCTCTCTCACACACACACTCTCTCACACACACACACTCTCTCACACACACACACACTCTCTCTCTCACACACACACACACACACTCTCTCTCACACACACACTCTCTCACACACACACTCTCACACACACACTCTCTCTCACACACACACTCTCTCTCACACTCTCTCTCTCTCTCTCTCACACACATGATAACACATATTGGGTCTGCTGCCAGTGGAACGCTGCGCTCGTATTTAAAGACCCGCCTCCGAAGGAGGACCTGCAATCCGATTGGCGCGTGTACGGCGACGCCCACAAACTAAAAAAACTCGCTCAAGTAAACAACGAAGCGGTACGTGGAGAAGAGAGAAGAGGAGGAGAGAAGAAGAGGAGCAGAGAAGAAGAGAGGACGAGAGGAGGAGGAGAGAAGAAGAGGAGGAGAAAAGAAGAGGAGAGGAGGAGGAGGAGGAGAAGAGAAGGATAGGAGAGGAGAGAAGAGGAGGAGGAGAGGAGGAGAGAAGAAGAGGAGAGGAGGAGAAAAGAAGAGGACGAGAGAAGAGGAGGAGGAGAGGAGGAGGAGAGAAGAAGAGGAGGAGAAAAGAAGAGGAGAGGACGAGAGAAGAGGAGGAGGAGAGGAGGAGAGAAGAAGAGGAGGAGAAAAGAAGAGGAGAGGAGGAGAGAAGAGGAGAGGAGGAGAGAAGAGGAGGAGAGAGGAGAGGAGGAGAGAAGAGGAGGAGAGGAGGAGAGGAGAGGACGTGAT
>NC_079399.1:2264121-2296621 GCF_029220125.1 Pseudoliparis swirei | reverse complement strand
ACTTACACACACACACACACACACACACACACACACACACACACACACAGACACACACACACAGGAGGCACAGAGAACATGATACTCAGCCCAATCTAAACTTTATTCGTCTTTATTGTTGTTGAATACTGACACAGTAAATGCAGCGTCAGCAGTAAAGCACATTTAGTATTGCGTAACAGAAATAATGAAACATGAATATGTTAAGATACAAACATCAGGCTGTGCTGCTATACCAATATAACATATAATGTGGATAAAGTTACATATATATCTTAATTTATATTTAGATATATGTATAAATATATCTATTTACATACATATACATAACTAGATAAATATGTATGTATGTAAATATATATATACATGTATAAATATATTTATTTACATAAATATATTCAAATATATATATGTATGTAGGTAAATAAATATATCTAACATGTATATATGTACATATATATTTAGATATATATGTAACTTTATACAAACGCACATTATATTTATTGTATATATATGTATGTAAGTATATATATATATGTATGTAAGTAAGTATATATACAGGACTGTCTCAGAAAATTAGAATATTGTGATAAAGTTCTTTATTTTCTGTAATGCAATTAAAAAAACAAAAATGTCATGCATTCTGGATTCATTACAAATCAACTGAAATATTGCAAGCCTTTTATTCTTTTAATATTGCTGATTATGGCTTACAGCTTAAGAAAACTCTAAAATCCTATCTCATAAAATTTGAATATTTCCTCAGACCAAGTTAAAAAAAAGATTTATAACAGCAAAACAAAAGCAAACATTTGAAAATGTGTTTCCAGGTGTTTCGAGTTAATTAGATGATTCAAGTGATTTGTTTAATACCCTACTAGTATACTTTTTCATGATATTCTAATATTTAGAAATAGGATATTTGAGTTTTCTTAAGCTGTAAGCCATAATCAGCAATATTAAAAGAATAAAAGGCTTGCAATATTTCAGTTGATTTGTAATGAATCCAGAAGTCATGACATTTTTGTTTTTTTAATTGCATTACAGAAAATAAAGAACTTTATCACAATATTCTAATTTTCTGAGACAGTCCTGTATATGTAAATATATGTATCTATATATGTGGTTATAAATATATGTCTATATATAGAAATACATATATACTTACATTACATACATATATATATAGACATAGATATATACATATATACTTATATATATATATATATATACATACATACATATATATATATAAATGTGTAACTTTATACACTTAAACATGTAGTGGTTGTTGTTCGTCAGTCCAGTGAGTCGGCGGCAGAAGCTTCTCCAACGTTTTCATAGTTCACCGGATCGCCATCTTCCTCTTCCTCTTCCTCATGACGCTCCTGGAGAAAAACAACACAACCCACTTGAAGACGAGCGCGAGGAAATCCAGAGTAAGCGCCCCCTGACTCCTCCCTCGTGAGAGGGGCTGACTCCACCTGGCTGACTCCTCCCTCATGAGAGGGGCTGACTCCACCTGGCTGACTCCTCCCTCATGAGAGGGGCTGACTCCACCTGGCTGACTCCTCCCCCATAAGAGGGGCTGACTCCACCCCCATGAGAGGGGCTGACTCCATCCTCATTTCTGCTCGAAATAATAAAGCCAAACTAAAAAGTGTTTATATCTCTGAAACCACAAAGGCTATTTGAATAATGTTGGTGTTTAATAAAGACAACACATGTGAGCTTTTGTTCAAATGTGTATATATTAGTATATATTTTACTGGTTAAGAGTAAAATAAAGATGAAACACAGCAAAAATAGAAGTTTCAGGTTGGCCTAGGAAAAGAAAGGCCTTCATTATTATCTCTTGATCATGAACATCTCTTGGTGCCCAGAACATGTCTGAAGGAACACGGATCAGAGCCCAACATGTGACCCGCCTCTCTGCAAAGTTTGACTTTGAAGAAGTAAATCTAAACAAAGTTAGAGAGTTTCTTCCTCTTGCTTTCTGCCGTCTCGCTTTTTCCGATAGCACGGAACTACGTGACGCTAGTTCCAGAACCGTGCCGAGTGGCCTGACTCCTAACTCCTGACTCCTAACGCCTAACTCCTGACTCCTAACTCCTGACTCCTAACTCCTGACTCCTGACTCCTGACTCCTGACTCCTGACTCCTGACTCCTAACTCCTGACTCCTGACTCCTGACTCCTGACTCCTGACTCCTGACTCCTAACTCCTAACTCCTGACTCCTAACCCTAACCCTAACACCAATATATTTGCTCACGTTTATTATAGTTTTACACGGTTTAACCACGATGTCTAAACTTCACCCCCGATTGGGACACGGGGTTTCACGTTTTAATTGTGTTGCTGTTTTTAACTTTGCTTCTCTGAATGAACCTAAAAGTAGCTATAAAACATCTCAAACACCGATTTTATGTTAACGTTTCAACTCACAGAGATTTCTGCCATCCGACTTTTGTTCACTGAAAACAGAAAAAAAAGAGTCGAGTTCAGCTTCAACATGGAGCTCATCCTTGAAAATGAACTTTTGAAAAAAGAACTTTTGAAAAATATAGTTTTGAAATCGGGCCTGGAGGTCATGACTCCTTCTGGAGGTCATGACCCCTTCTGGAGGTCATGACCCCTTCTGGAGGTCAAAGGCTCCCTCCCTGGAGGCTCTCACCTTTAGCTCTGGTCCAGATGTTGACGCTCACAACGCTCGTTAGCATCGCGGCTAAACCCAGAACCACCACAGTGGACCTGGTCCAGCCTGGAGGGGGACGGGCTGGAGGAGGTCCGGGGGGCGAGTTGTGCGTCTCTCCTGGTTTGTTCCTCGTTGTCGTCGCTGAAAGACTCGTTGTTGTTGTTGTTGATTCTGTTGTCGTCTTTTTTTCAGCTTCAATGAATGAAATGACAAAATGCAACAAACTGTTGGGAGAACCAAGAGGCTTTGAAGGCTCCAACGGGAACTCGTTCTTCGGTTGATCCTCAACGAGAGACTTCGGCCAGCTCTCGTGGTCTCACCTGAGGACGGAGGAGGACTGAGGGCGAACAGGTGCACCTTCCCTTCATAACCTTCAGTCACTTCACATTTCAAGAACTCAGAAGTCTTCTGATCCAGGTCAGATTTCTTGATCGTCAATCGGGTTGAACATGGCCGCCGTGATGCCGCCCCCTCTTTCCTGTTGGCCTGGTTCAGCCACCTCACTGTGTGTCTGCATATGTCACTGTAGATGGACACGGAGCAGCTGAAGGCCGCCTCATCAGAGCTCCTCTGCTCAGTCACTGGGGGGAGACGTGGTGATTATTATGATGATGTCGCAGGATATGGATTTAGGATTCTGATCACTTTTGAAAAATTTAATTGTTCAAAATTTAATTGTTCAACATTTTTACAAAAATTAATTTAATTTTTCAAAATGTTATTTAAAAGAAAATACACTTTTGAAAAATAAACTGAAAAATGAACTTGAAAAATAAACTTTTGAGAAATAAACTTTTGAAAAATTAACTTTTGAAAAACGAACTTTTGAAAAACTTAATTTTGAAAAATACACTTGGAAAAAAATGTAAAACAATTTTTGGAAAGAAAACTAAACTTTTGAAAACTAAACTTTTGAAAAAGAAACTTTTGAAAAAGAAACTTGAAAAAAAATGTACAACATTTGTGGAAAGAAAACTGGGATTTTTTAAATACATTTTTGAATCTCACTTTTTCATATATATTTTTCAGTCACTGGTGGAAATATGGAGACGTTGTGATTATTATTCTAATGTTGCAGGATATTGATCAAAGGAGAAAGTTTGATAACAACATGGTGTGAAACTCACAGTGAACCACGGAGAGGTAAACCTCAGCATCTTCCGCTGCTTCCTGTCCTGATGGGAACCGTCTGCAGACGTAATGCCCGACATCCTCATCGGAGACGTCCTTCACCACCAGAGAACAATTCTCTGAAACACTCAGCCGGTCTGATTTAGGAATCTTCCCATCTTCAAACACTGCTTTTGTATTTCCTGAACCATCGAAGAGCCAAGTCGTGAAGTCACATGACTCCTGGTCCGGGGACACGCCCCCACAGGGCAAAGAGACGTCTGCTCCGGCTCTGACGGTGACGGATGAATATCCACCAGACGCCGCTGATGAAGAGAAAACATGTGACTGTGCCACTCATACGTCGTGTTGTGATCACGATGAAGAAGTTGCCAACGGTTCGTCGTCATGCCGACGGTCCAGACAGACGCTGCCCGCTCACCTCTGAAGCTCAACAGCTGCAGCATCACAAACCAAGACGGGACGATCCGCCCGAGTTCAGCCATCGTGTTTCTCCTGGCTTCAACCGCCGACTGCTTCTTCAACATGAGCAACCACTTCCTGCGGGCGCCTTGTCACACTGACGTCTACTTCCTGTGGTCGCCTCCTCACTCTGTTGTCTACTTCCTGTGAGTCTACTTCCTGTGCGTCTACTTCCTGAGGTCGCCTCCTCACACTGACGTCTACTTCCTGCGGTCGCCTCCTCACACTGTCGTCTACTTCCTGCGGTCGCCTCCTCACACTGTTGTCTACTTCCTGCGGTTGCCTCCTCACACTGTTGTCTACTTCCTGTGGTCGCCTCCTCACACTGACGTCTACTTCCTGCAGTCGCCTCCTCACACTGACGTCTACTTCCTGCAGTCGCCTCCTCACACTGTCATCTACTTCCTGCGAGTCTACTTCCTGTGCATCTACTTCCTGAGGTCGCCTCCTCACTTCCTGAGGTCGCCTCCTCACACTGACGTCTACTTCCTGTGGTCGCCTCCTCACTCTGTCATCTACTTCCTGTGAGTCTACTTCCTGTGCGTCTACTTCCTGTGGTCGCCTCCTCACTCTGTCGTCTACTTCCTGTGAGTCTACTTCCTGTGGTCGCCTCCTCACTTTGTCGTCTACTTCCTGTGCGTCTACTTCCTGTGGTCGCCTCCTCACACTGTCGTCTACTTCCTGTGAGTCTACTTCCTGTGCGTCTACTTCCTGAGGTCGCCTCCTCACTCTGTCGTCTACTTCCTGTGGTCGCCTCCTCACACTGACGTCTACTTCCTGCAGTCGCCTCCTCACACTGTTGTATACTTCCTGTGAGTCTACTTCCTGTGAGTCTACTTCCTGTGCATCTACTTCCTGTGGTCGCCTCCTCACTCTGTCGTCTACTTCCTGCGGTCGCCTCCTCACACTGTTGTCTACTTCCTGCTGTTGCCTCCTCACACTGTTGTCTACTTCCTGCGGTCGCCTCTTCACACTGACGTCTACTTCCTGCAGTCACCTCCTCACACTGTTGTCTACTTCCTGTGCGTCTACTTCCTGAGGTCGCCTCCTCACACTGACATCTACTTCCTGTGGTCGCCTCCTCACTCTGTTGTCTACTTCCTGTGAGTCTACTTCCTGTGAGTCTACTTCCTGTGAGTCTACTTCCTGTGCGTCTACTTCCTGCGGTCGCTTCCTCACACTGACGTCTACTTCCTGCGGTCGCCTCCTCACACTGTCGTCTACTTCCTGCGGTCGCCTCCTCACACTGTTGTCTACTTCCTGCGGTCGCCTCCTCACACTGTTGTCTACTTCCTGTGGTCGCCTCCTCACACTGACGTCTACTTCCTGCAGTCGCCTCCTCACACTGTTGTCTACTTCCTGTGAGTCGCCTCACACTGACGTCTACTTCCTGCGGTCGCTTCCTCACACTGACGTCTACTTCCTGCGGTCGCCTCCTCACACTGTCGTCTACTTCCTGCGGTCGCCTCCTCACACTGTTGTCTACGTCCTGTGGTCGCCTCCTCACACTGACGTCTACTTCCTGCAGTCGCCTCCTCACACTGTCATCTACTTCCTGCGAGTCTACTTCCTGTGAGTCTACTTCCTGTGCGTCTACTTCCTGAGGTCGCCTCCTCACACTGACGTCTACTTCCTGTGGTCGCCTCCTCACTCTGTTGTCTACTTCCTGTGAGTCTACTTCCTGTGCGTCTACTTCCTGTGGTCGCCTCCTCACTCTGTCGTCTACTTCCTGTGCGTCTACTTCCTGTGGTCGCCTCCTCACACTGTCGTCTACTTCCTGTGAGTCTACTTCCTGTGAGTCTAATTCCTGAGGTCGCCTCCTCACACTGACGTCTACTTCCTGTGGTCGCCTCCTCACACTGACGTCTACTTCCTGCAGTCGCCTCCTCACACTGTTGTCTACTTCCTGCGGTCGCTTCCTCACACTGACGTCTACTTCCTGCGGTCGCTTCCTCACACTGACGTCTACTTCCTGCGGTCGCCTCCTCACACTGTTGTCTACTTCCTGCGGTCGCCTCCTCACACTGTTGTCTACTTCCTGCGGTCGCCTCCTCACACTGTTGTCTACTTCCTGCGGTCGCCTCCTCACACTGTTGTCTACTTCCTGCGGTCGCCTCCTCACACTGTTGTCTACTTCCTGCTGTTGCCTCCTCACACTGTTGTCTACTTCCTGCGGTCGCCTCCTCACACTGTTGTCTACTTCCTGCGGTCGCTTCCTCACACTGACGTCTACTTCCTGCGGTCGCCTCCTCACACTGTTGTCTACTTCCTGCGGTCGCCTCCTCACACTGACGTCTACTTCCTGCGGTCGCTTCCTCACACTGACGTCTACTTCCTGCGGTCGCCTCCTCACACTGACGTCTACTTCCTGCGTCGCCTCCTCACACTGCCTCTACTTCCTGCGGTCGCTTCCTCACACTGACGTCTACTTCCTGCGGTCGCTTCCTCACACTGATGTCTACTTCCTGCGGTCGCCTCCTCACACTGTTGTCTACTTCCTGCGGTCGCCTCCTCACACTGTTGTCTACTTCCTGCGGTCGCCTCCTCACACTGACGTCTACTTCCTGCGGTCGCCTCCTCACACTGTTGTCTACTTCCTGCGGTCGCTTCCTCACACTGACGTCTACTTCCTGCGGTCGCTTCCTCACACTGTTGTCTACTTCCTGCGGTCGCCTCCTCACACTGTTGTCTACTTCCTGCGGTCGCTTCCTCACACTGACGTCTACTTCCTGCGGTCGCTTCCTCACACTGACGTCTACTTCCTGCGGTCGCCTCCTCACACTGTTGTCTACTTCCTGCGGTCGCTTCCTCACACTGACGTCTACTTCCTGCGGTCGCCTCCTCACACTGTTGTCTACTTCCTGCGTCGCCTCACACTGTTGTCTACTTCCTGAGGTCGCCTCCTCACACTGACGTCTACTTCCTGCGGTCGCCTCACACTGACGCTACTTCCTGCGGTCGCCTCACACTGTTGTCTACTTCCTGCGGTCGCTTCCTCACACTGACGTCTACTTCCTGCGGTCGCTTCCTCACACTGATGTCTACTTCCTGCGGTCGCCTCCTCACACTGTTGTCTACTTCCTGTGGTCGCTTCCTCACACTGACGTCTACTTCCTGCGGTCGCCTCCTCACACTGACGTCATCTCGTCTGTTGGATGTTGATTTCATGTGTGATGTCAACCTTTATTCTCTCTGAGGTTCTCGTGGATCTCCAGACAGTGAAGAACTTCAACATGTATAGATATATTTACTGATATAAGCATATTTAATATAATGATGTAAAACATACAGTAATAGCCAAAATAGTTTCAGGTTCATCTAAGAAGAAAGGCCTTCATTATTATCTCTTGATCATGAATATCTCTTGGTGCCCAGAACATGTCTGAAGGAACACGGATCAGAGCCCAACATGTGACCCGCCTCTCTGCAAAGTTTGACTTTGAAGAAGTAAATCTAAACAAAGTTAGAGAGTTTCTTCCTCTTGCTTTCTGCCGTCTCGCTTTTTCCGATAGCACGGAACTACGTGACGCTAGTTCCAGAACCGTGCCGAGTGGCCTGACTCCTAACTCCTGACTCCTGACTCCTGACTCCTGACTCCTGACTCCTAACTCCTGACTCCTAACTCCTGACTCCTGACTCCTGACTCCTAACTCCTGACTCCTAACTCCTGACTCCTAACTCCTGACTCCTAACTCCTGACTCCTAACCCTAACCCTAACACCAATATATTTGCTCACGTTTATTATAGTTCTACACGGTTTAACCACGATGTCTAAACTTCACCCCCGATTGGGACACGGGGTTTCACGTTTTAATTGTGTTGCTGTTTTTATCTTTGCTTCTAGCAGAGACGATGAGGTGGACAGAGAGAAGTCGGACGATGTGACGGCGTCTCTGTGCTGATCAGAACCGCTGACGTCACGACGCCATGATGAAGACGAGTGAAGGTCAGAGTAATGAAGCGACGAGGCGAGAGGCAGGACCGTGTCGTCGATAATGTCCACGCTGTCGTTATGAACCCGTGGACATCATCGACGATGCGGTGCTGCCTCAGTACCACACGGCTTCGACCGCACGGCTGCGTGCGACATTATCAACAGTCAGTAAACAGTGAGCTGCTGACCCCAAGTGGTCACCCTTTGAATTGTGCACAGTGCCATATAAATTACCCCGCAGTATATATATATATATATATATATATATATATATATATACACAAATGTATGCACACACACATGCAGCGACTACCGGAGCCGGTTTATTGTCCCCAGCCAGCAGCCGAGAGGAAGTGATGCAACACCTCCACCTCTTCATGACGATGATGTGGCAACAACAACAACAACCACAACCACAGAGCTCTGGAGGCGTGATGAGGACCACAGCCTCACTTCATCACATCATAGCAAAGTTCATCCTCCAGTGTGGCTGAGACCCAACGGAGAGGAGGCGTGTATGAAGCGTGACGCACGAGGCGGACGCCTTCGTGTGTGTGTGTGTGTGAGTTATTTATAGTCCTGATTGGCGTCATCAGCTCCGAACAACCCACTGCTGCTTCAGTCACGCTGAGATGCAACATGCCAACCATCATCAACCGAGCTGTGTGTGTGTGTAATAATGTGTGTGTGTTTGTGTGTGGCAGCTAATTCACATTGTGAATAACCCTTCTCTATCAGCTGTATCCGGACATTATATATAATGTATATGTCCTGTTGTATATATACATGTATACACATATATACTCCATACTAAACAGTGCACAATAATAAAACTTAAGTGAAACGTGTGTGTGGGTTATAGTGACCCCTAGTGTCATCTAACTGCAACTGCATCATGGCGTCACTGTATTAAAAATAACAAATTAAGTTATATAAACATATATAAACAAATAATGAAAAAATATATTTTGATTCTGGCAACATTCATTTCAACATCTCTCTATTAAGTTTCTTTATTTATATTTTCTTATTTTGCTTCCCAGGATTTTTTTTGCGACATTTCGTTCTGTAAATAATTTCTACGCTGCAGAGGTCAAAGGTCAGCGTGTGTCTTTAAGATGTCACTCTAACAACACTCCTCTTCACGCTCTCTCAATAGTTTTATTGATTCAAGAATCTTTTCTCCTTTAAACTGATACAAAAAACACAAAGAAAGTAAAATAAAGAGTGAGACAGAGTCACTAAGCTCCTCCCCTCCAAAACATCACAACACAAAGACAGGTCCCGGGTCAAACTCTTCTTCCTCCTCCTCCTCCTCTTCCTCCTATTCAGTCAAAAGACACTGAAATGGATCCTCAGGTGTTGGGAGTCGATTCATGATTTAAACATTCTGGCTGAGTCAGGTGACAGACAGCCTGGACGCCTCCCGTTACCACGGAGACGAGGCGTTCAGGCTCCTGGAGAGGACAGCCGGCGCCTCCTGGTGGCCGTCTGGCGGCTACGCGCTCTGCGGACTGCTGGACCCTGGAGAACACAACCATATCAGACACGTGATGGGGGGGGGGGGGGGGGGACAGACAGGTGTGTCGTCATGGTTACCTGTGAGCAGCACGGCGGTCGCTATCCGGCTCTCCTCCAGCGTTAAGAAGCTCTTCTTCTTCTCAGGGTCTCCTTCAGCCACGATGTCATAGGTCAGAACCGTGATGGGGCCCCTCCCCCCCTTCAGGTGCACCTGGATGCTGTCCTACACACACACACACACACACACACACACACACACACACACACACACACACACACACACACACACACACACACACACACACACACACACACACACACACACACACACACACACACACACACACACACACACGTCATGAACTGAAGACACACAACATGCGTCTACTTCCTGAACGTATCAGGTCCAGAAAGATATATATGAAATAACCTTTCAATCGTCAATAGAAACAACAACAACAACAACAACAACTCCCTGTTGATTCATCCACACATCGGCCATTTTGTTTGACCTCTTTGGGCGCAGGAACCTCCAACTTGGTTTCCTCCGGCGCTTTGACCACGAGCACCGTCTGCTCCCGGAAGGCGGCGAGCCGGCCGACGTCCTCGGCGGTGACGTAGGCCGACGTGAGGAGGGCGCGTTAAAGAAACCTGCAGTCGCTGTTTGTGGCCACACGGGGGCAGCAAAGCAGTGGCAGCGGTACGCGCTGTGAAGGATATCTGGCGTTGTGGGCGTCGTCCGTCATGTCGAACAGCTGCTGGGCGCAGCTCTTGATGAGCGAGTCCAGCGTCTCCTCCACCAGCTTCAGGTTCTCCAGCTCCCTCTGGAACTTCTGCTGGTTGATCCGCAGGAAGCCGGAGATCCGACAGCTTCCTCTGGACGGGCGGCGCCACAGAGCGCCGTTACATCGGATTCAACAGCAATTTGACTCAACAATTATGAATATATGTTTTAAAGAAAATGCTAAAAACTAAGTGGAATAGCAGCTATTAGTTCAGATAGCAAAACAAAATGTTGATTCATCCGTTAATAATTTGAAAGATTAATTGTTCAGCCAATGAATTAAAGTAATTAGTGAATTTGAAAATAATGGAAAGCAGAAAATTCTCAGCTTTTTGAGAAGCCTAAAAGTTATATATAATAATATTAATATTATATATACAGGACTGTCTCAGAAAATTAGAATATTGTGATGAAGTTCTTTATTTTCTGCAATGCAATTAAAAAAACAAAAATGTCATGCATTCTGGATTCATTACAAATCAACTGAAATATTGCAAGCCTTTTATTCTTTTAATATTGCTGATTATGGCTTACAGCTTAAGAAAACTCAAATATCCTATCTCTAAATATTAGAATATCATGAAAAAGTATACTAGTAGGGTATTAAACAAATCACTTGAATTGTCTAATTAACTCGAAACACCTGCAAGGGTTTCCTGAGCCTTGACAAACACTCAGCTGTTATAAATCTTTTTTTTTACTTGGTCTGAGGAAATATTAAAATTTTATGAGATAGGATTTTAGAGTTTTCTTAAGCTGTAAGCCATAATCAGCAATATTAAAAGAATAAAAGGCTTGCAATATTTCAGTTGATTTGTAATGAATCCAGAATGCATGACATTTGTTTTTTTAATTGCATTACAGAAAATAAAGAACTTCATCACAATATTCTAATTTTCTGAGACAGTCCTATATATACATACATAATATATGCTATTATATATATATATAATATTATGTATAAATATAACAGATATATAATATTATATATATATCACATATATATATATATACATATATTATATATATATATTTATATTATATACATTTTATATATATATATACACATACATACATATATTATATATATTTTATATTTATATTATATATATTTTATATATGCATCTATATATTACACACATATATATACATATATATTTTATATATATACATCTATAATATATATATATTTTTTTTATACTTATATTATATATATTGTATATATATTTATAGCTGTCAGCTGACGGTTATATATTAAAACTTACTGGCTTTAACGTGGGGCAATAACAATAACAGCAGATATTATAATAACAATATTCTGTTGGCTCACATCCACTTGAACTTGTTGGTCGACTCCTTCTCCATGAGGCTGATTCCCTCCAGCACGTTGGTGATGTCATAGACCCGGCGGCGCCGCGTCTGCAGGACCGTGGCCACGTGCCGTAGGTCCACCGAGCCGTCCGGAGACGCCGCCAGCAGCTCCAGGAAGCGCCGCGTCAGAACCCCCAGAGACACATCTGGACCGCAAGGACACACAGGATGCATATACACATAATATATATATATATATAATGAATATAAATGATATCTGAATGTTTATTTAGATATATATATATATGAAATTTATATATATATATACAGGACTGTCTCAGAAAATTAGAATATTGTGATAAAGTTCTTTATTTTTAAAAATAATAAAAAAAAAAAAATGTCATGCATTCTGGATTCATTACAAATCAACTGAAATATATTCTTATAATATTGCTGATTATGGCCTACAGCTTAAGAAAACTCTAAAATCCTATCTCATAAAATTTTAATATTTCCTCAGACCAAGTAAAAAAAGATTTATAACAGCTGAGTGTTTGTCAAGGCTCAGGAAACCCTTGCAGGTGTTTGAGTTAATTAGACAATTCAAGTGATTTGTTTAATACCCTACTAGTATACTTTTTCATGATATTCTAATATTTAGAGATAGGATATTTGAGTTTCTTAAGCTGTAAACCATAATCAGCAATAAATCAGAATAAAAGGCTTGCAATATTTCAGTTGATTTGTAATGAATCCAGAATGCATGATTTTTTTTTTTTAATTGCATTACAGAAAATAAAGAACTATATACATACATACACTTCTATATATATATAATTGAAAATATAAGATATAATGAATATAAATAATATCTGAATGTTTATTTATATATATATATATAAATATAAATGAAATGAATATATATATATATAAATATAATGAATACATATATATATATATATATTTTATATTATATACATACACACATATATTGTACATAACATATATATATAATATATAGACACACACACACGCTTCCTGCTTGCCTCCATCTCCTCCGTCAACATTAGACTTATATTTATATTTCTCAGTTGAAATGAAGCACCAACCAGTTCTCTTGTTGTGGATCCTCTTCTGGGGCGGACTGAGGCTGCAACGACAGACACATCACAACCTTCCTCAGTCCCTCCCGTCATCATCATCACCGGCCCTCAGACCGGCCCTCAGACCGGCCCTCAGACCGGCCCACAGACCGGCCGTCAGACCGGCCGTCAGACTGCTCAGACCGCCCACAGACCCCACAGACCGGCCCACAGACCGGCTCACAGACCGCCTCAGCCGCCTCAGCCGCCTCAGACTGCCCACAGACCGCCCACAGACCGCTCACAGACCGGCCTCAGACCGGCTCACAGACCGGCCCACAGACCGGCCCTCAGACCGGCCCACAGACCGGCCCACAGACCGGCCCACAGACCGGCTCACAGACCGGCCCTCAGACCGGCTCACAGACCGGCCCACAGACCGGCCCTCAGACCGGCCCTCAGACCGGCTCACAGACCGGCCCACAGACCGGCCCTCAGACCGGCCCACAGACCGGCTCACAGACCGGCTCACAGACCGGCTCACAGACCGGCCCACAGACCGGCTCACAGACCGGCTCACAGACCGGCCCACAGACCGGCCCTCAGACCGGCCCTCAGACCGGCTCACAGACCGGCTCACAGACCGGCCCACAGACCGGCTCACAGACCGGCCCTCAGACCGCCTACAGACTGCCTCAGACCGCCTCAGACCGCTCACAGACCGCCCACAGACCGCTCACAGACCGCTCACAGACCGCCCACAGACCGCCCACAGACCGCCCACAGACCGCCCACAGACCGCTCACAGACTGCTCACAGACCGCCCACAGACCGCCCTCAGACCGCCCACAGACTGCCCACAGACCGCCCTCAGACCGCTCACAGACCGCCCACAGACGCCTCAGACCGCCCACAGACCGCTCACAGACCGCCCACAGACGCCCTCAGACCGCCTACAGACCGCCCACAGACCGCTCACAGACCGCTCACAGACTGCCTCAGACCGCCTCAGACCGCCCACAGACCGCTCACAGACCGCCCACAGACTGCCTCAGACCGGCTCACAGACCGGCTCACAGACCGGCCCACAGACCGGCTCACAGACCGGCCCTCAGACCGGCTTACAGACCGGCCCTCAGACCGGCCCTCAGACCGGCTCACAGACCGGCCCACAGACCGGCTCACAGACCGGCTCACAGACCGGCTCACAGACCGGCTCACAGACCGGCCCACAGACCGGCCCACAGACCGGCCCACAGACCGGCTCACAGACCGGCTCACAGACCGGCCCACAGACCGGCCCTCAGACCGGCCTACAGACCGGCCCACAGACCGGCCCTCAGACCGGCTCACAGACCGGCCCACAGACCGGCCCTCAGACCGGCCCACAGACCGGCTCACAGACCGGCCCACAGACCGGCCCTCAGACCGGCCTACAGACCGGCCCACAGACCGGCTCACAGACCGGCTCACAGACCGGCCCTCAGACCGGCCCTCAGACCGGCCCACAGACCGGCTCACAGACCGGCCCACAGACCGGCCCTCAGACCGGCTCACAGACCGGCTCACAGACCGGCTCACAGACCGGCTCACAGACCGGCCCACAGACCGGCCCACAGACCGGCTCACAGACCGGCTCACAGTTTTTGTTTACCTGGGGGTTTTGGTCTCGGAGGTCTTCTTGGCGCCTGGATCCTGAAATTCAGAACATTTAAACGGAGGTTAAAGATGCATCGATTATATATATTGTATCAATAAATATACAATATATACAATGAATATATATACATATTATATATATAATAATAATATATATATACGCACACATATATATTAGGCATAATATACATATATATAATACATTATATATATAATATACACACACATACATATAATATATATGTATATATGAAATAATATATATATATAATAAATATACATAATATTATATATATGTATTAATATACAGACTTTTATTTATTTATATATAAAATAATATATGAATATGCCCAGACTCAAACCCCTGACCCTGTGTTCTGGAGGTTCTGGTGGCTCCACTTTAACCGGAGCGTCTTCGTCTTCCTCGTCTTCCTCGCCGCCGCAGGGGGCCCAGTGAGCCGCCTCCCCCTCCTCCTCCTCCTCCTCGGAGGAGGAGGACTCCGCCCCCCAGGGGCTGACCCGGCCCATGGGCCCGTCCAGGTACGGGGGCATGATGGGAATGGCGTCCCCGTTGACCCCGGAGGCCGAGATGTCCTCCGGCAGGAAGTGGTCCTCGCAGATCAGGTGCTGGTCTGTGGAGTCCTGCTTCTGGGTCTCCCTCAGGGCCGCCAGCCAGACCTGAACCACAAGACCCGGGTCAGACTAGACCTGAACCACAAGACCCCGGGTCAGACTAGACCTGAACCACAAGACCCCGGGTCAGACTAGACCTGAACCACAAGACCCCGGGTCAGACTAGACCTGAACCACAAGACCCCGGGTCAGACTAGACCTGAACCACAAGACCCCGGGTCAGACTAGACCTGAACCACAAGACCCCGGGTCAGACTAGACCTGAACCACAAGACCCGGGTCAGACTAGACCTGAACCACAAGACCCCGGGTCAGACTAGACCTGAACCACAAGACCCCGGGTCAGACTAGACCTGAACCACAAGACCCCGGGTCAGACTAGACCTGAACCACAAGACCCGGGTCAGACTAGACCTGAACCACAAGACCCCGGGTCAGACTAGACCTGAACCACAAGACCCCGGGTCAGAGACCACGAGACCTGAACCACAAGACCCGGGTCAGACTAGACCTGAACCACAAGACCTCGGGTCAGACTAGACCTGAACCACAAGACCCCAGGTCAGACTAGACCTGAACCACAAGACCCCAGGTCAGACTAGACCTGAACCACAAGACCCCAGGTCAGACTAGACCTGAACCACAAGACCCCAGGTCAGACTAGACCTGAACCACAAGACCCCAGCCCACTAGACCTAGCCCACTAAACCTAACCACTAACGCTAGCCCACTAAACCTAGCCCACTAACCCTAGCCCACTAGCCCTAGCCCACTAGCCCTAGCCCACTAACCCTAGCCCACTAGCCCTAGCCCACTAGCCCTAGCCCACTAACCCTAGCCCACTAACCCTAGCCCACTAGCCCTAGCCCACTAACCCTAGCCCACTAGCCCTAGCCCACTAGCCCTAGCCCACTAACCCTAGCCCACTAACCCTAGCCCACTAGCCCCAGCCCACCAGCCCCAGCCCACCAACCCCAGCCCACCAGCCCCAGCCCACCAGCCCACTAACCAGCCCACTAGCCCCAGCCCACTAGCCCCAGCCCACCAGCCCAGCCAACTGGCCCAGCCCACCAGCCCCAGCCCACCAGCCCCAGCCCACCAGCCCCAGCCCACCAACCCCAGCCCACCAGCCCCAGCCCACTGGCCCCAGCCCACTAACCCAGCCCACCAGCCCAGCCCACTAGCCCAGCCCACCAGCCCCAGCCCACTAGCCCAGCCCACCAGCCCCAGCCCACCAACCCCAGCCCACTAGCCCCAGCCCACCAGCCCCAGCCCACCAGCCCCAGCCCACCAACCCCAGCCCACCAACCCCAGCCCACTAGCCCAGCCCACCAGCCCCAGCCCACCAACCCCAGCCCACTAGCCCCAGCCCACCAGCCCAGCCCACCAGCCCCAGCCCACTAACCCCAGCCCACCAGCCCCAGCCCACCAACCCCAGCCCACTAACCCCAGCCCACCAGCCCCAGCCCACCAGCCCCAGCCCACTAACCCTAGCCCACTAGCCCTAGCCCACTAGCCCTAGCCCACTAACCCTAGCCCACTAACCCTAGCCCACTAGCCCTAGCCCACTAACCCTAGCCCACTAGCCCTAGCCCACTAGCCCTAGCCCACTAACCCTAGCCCACTAACCCTAGCCGACTAGCACCTCAACCTAACCTCTCCAGCGTGTTAGCACGAAGCTAGGTTCGGGCTAACTCGACGTGACGTAGTTCGACGTCTTGTTGGTTAAACTCCCACGTTACCTTGACCCGCGCGGTGTCTTCTGGGAAGTTGAAGAACCTCTTCGGCGGCCGGTTGAAGATCCCGCGCGGAACGTTCGTCACGCGGCTCTGGCAGCCAGAGACGACGCACTTCACCATGGCAACCCGCCGATGCGACCGTCCCGGGTTGTTTACGTCGTGTTTCGCTGTTGTTTTGACAGACCGGAAACAGCTGGTGTTTTGAACCGGAAGTACAACAATGGAAGGAAATATAGCAGAGCCCGCCCAATGGTCGCCACCTGGTGGCCGATAATTATTATTACACATATTAACATAATAATTGAGAATACTTTTGTATTATTAGCATGATCAACTGATTTACTTGAATAACTAATGAAGAAACTTAACTATCTGAATATTTGACTTTTTAATTAATGTTTTCTCCGATTTTTTACATTTAGAGGAAAAAATACATTAGTCTTTTTACTGCACTACATCTCAGAGGTACATATTGTACTTTTTACTGCACTACATCTCAGAGGTACATATTGTATTTTTTACTGTACTACATCTTAGAGGTACATATTGTATTTTTTACTGTACTACATCTTAGAGGTACATATTGTATTTTTTACTGCACTACATCTCAGAGGTACAAATTGTACTTTTTACTGTACTACATCTCAGAGGTACATATTGTATTTTTTACTGTACTACATCTTAGAGGCACATATTGTATTTTTTTTACTGCACTACATCTCAGAGACACAACAATAACGGGTCGTGATCAGTGTCGCAACACAAGATTTATTCAGAGCAAGAGATGCCAACACCAGCATGATAAAAATTGTACAAACTTCACAAGTCAAATTAAAATATCACGCCGTGTATCTCGTGACCTTGAACATACAGCAAAGATATCAACGAAACCCATGCCATGTGGTAAGAAAACCGTTGTTGAAAGTTTTGCGAGAAGCACAGAAAAAAGGGGTAAAAGAAGAGAAAATTAACGTCGTATAAAAACCCCTCGTTGGAAAAAAAGAAACTGTAACATCTTCATAAACCGATGATTTCACAAATATTCATATGGATTTATTTTGCATTCTTGCATGTCACATGTTAGTGTTGAGATTCTCTATGTAAATAGTTACAGTTTAGCTTTTACATCTGATATTACAATATCTAGTCTATTGACCGTCTTTAAGTGGCAGAATTGTGCTTTAATTCCCATTTCCTTTGTCGTCAGTCGGAACAACTGACGAAATAAAAATACAAGCCGTCAGTCTATCTAATGCAAGAGTTCAGTGGCAGGAAGCTGCAGACACAAAGCTTTGGACGGAGCTGTGAAGGATGAGGCCCGTCCAGTAAAAAGTCCAAAGAAGAAGATTGTTTAAAGGAAAACTCCCCCAGCTGGCAGTTTGGTGGTTGTAGAAACACTATCTGGGGCTGTTTCTTCAATTCTATATATATATATATATATAATATATATATATATATATATATATTATTATATAAATACATTATTATATAATATATATACATATATTATATATATATATTATTATTATTATTATATTATATATATATATATATATATGTATATATATATATATAGCAATGATAGGCCCAGAGAATAGGGCCGTAGTTACCTAATTCATCCAATATTGACCAATAATTTAAAAGAAAAATCGTTAGTTTCCACTTGTTTTTAACGACAGGTGCACCAAATAGAATTCTAAGCTTTCTGATTGGATGAGTCACCTTGAAATGCATCATGGGAGTTGCAGTTTACATCTCCCCCTCCAGCTTCTATGAACACGGGCTGGTTTGCAAAAACATAGTCGTTCATTTCAAATAAATTATCTTTTTTCCACGTTCCGTCCTCGTGTTGTTCTAACGTAACGTTTTCTTAATTTCGACTTAAAGGCAGCGATATCCCCAAAATAAAAGGCTGCGCGTCGACAGAATAGAGAGCTCATCTTAAACGATGCATTCGCGTTTTCAAACATGTTTCAGAAACAACCGAGCGTCCCGCTTCAGACGGGAGCTCCGCAGTACTCCAGGTGACCACCAGGGGGAGTTTTTCCTTCAAATATCCATTCCACTCAAGTCCCTCCAGGTTTCTCTCCATCAGCACAAAGTCTCCTCAAAGTCAGTTTCCACAAACTCGCTGTACAGTTTTTTGCTTCATGTTTACCACGTGATAATACTTGACATACTCCAGTAAAGTGCATGCATGATCGACGGCGTTCGGAAAAAACATCGTCCCGTCAGTCCGGCGAAGAAAAACACTCAAGTCGGCGAGTTCAGTGCGCAGACGTCTGGCTCTACGCTTCTTCTTCTTTTTTTTTTATTCATCTTTTTAGATTTGCAATCATAAAATAATCCGGCAAAAAAAAAAAAAAGCCGCTCGGTGGCCACGTCATCTGGCGGCCGCGTTCCCGGTTGTGGGGACGCGTGATTGGACAGAGTGCAATATACAATGACGGATGGGGGGGACGTTTGACCCTGTAAGTCCGGTGGAGCCGTCACACATTTTTGGAAAATAAACAACAACAAAAAAAACATATCTTTACAAATATTCCTTTTTCCCGCCGCCGGCCAATTAAAAACATCAAAACATGGAAACGACGGTGTCCCTGTGCAAAGTCGACCGTGACGGAACCGAGGGTCCGATTCCCCAAAAACATGATTGTAGTAAAAGGTTTTTGTACAAAACGCAATACATTTATATTTAGTAAAAAGATCTACCAGCTCTCTGCTAAGTTTTATTCATAAGAAAATTGCATATACCCAAACATTTTTTTCCCTTCTTCTTCTTCTCATATATAGATTGCATCCCATATTCCAAACGATTTTTAAGATTATCATACCAATATTGCTGACACGTTGTCCGAACAGCGAGTTCGAGGTCGATGATTTAAAAAGAAATTTCAGGATGGCAGATTGTCTCCACGTTTGTCTTTTTTTCTTTTCTTTTTTTCAGAGCGAGACAACTCCGAAAGGGGGGGATGGGATTTGCACCGCTAAGTTTCCGTGTCATGATGTTTGAAGATCTTCTCGCTTACAGCGTTGGTTCTTCTGGTGATTTTTAGAGTTACATTAATATTAATATCCACGTTCGAACATTACCAAAACAATGAATGAACCCGTTAAACGACCTCCGGCCTCTCTGTAAATGATTGCTCTTCAGGCCCCTCCCCACTCTTGAGGCCCCGCCCCTTCTCCGTTAAACCCGTGACGTTTTTTTTTTAATGCATCGTGTTCAAAAATTAAGAAATTATCCAAGCTTACAATAAATAAATACATATACACTAGAATGTGCATAAATTAGCAGCTATAAACAGTACATCACATTATATTAGGTCATATGAAAATGTACAAAACGTTGAATGTTCGTTTTAAAAACGCCGGAATTTGTTTTTCAAAGCAAGACAACGACAATTAAAATTACAATAACAATAGGTTCCTCTACGACGAAGTCTTAGAGGACCCTAATAATAATAATATTAAATAAATAAAAAGAGAAATACCCATGGAGTTGAGAGCATAACAGCAGAATCATTCAAATAACTATGTTTAGACTACAGCAGCAAAGAACAACCCACTCCCTTCTTTTGGACTTTTTTTCTGTTGTTGTTGTTGTTTTTGTTTTTGCTTTGCATTTGTTGATTTTGGCCTCATTCCGAGCTAAACCTGGATACCCTGAACGGCCTGCTTGATGTTCTCGAGCAGCGCCTTGTTCTCCGGGCTCTGGTACTGGTCCTGGTGAGTGTACATGTCCGTCAAGGTACTCACATACGTGTCAAAGTTCTGCTCATTCATTGGCTCCTGAGAGAGGACAGAAACCACAGAAGAAGAAACAGTCAGAGCGATGAGAGTTTGTGTTTATAGACAATCACAATGTATGTTCTCACTGTGGGGGGGGGGGGGGGGGGGTTAGGAGATAAGAGGGCGGCAAGGGAGGAAGGGAACACCGTCAAGGAAGCACGAGCTCTCTGAACGGCTCCTCGTTACGATGTTGAGATTACGCAATGCAAATCCAAACCATGCAGCACATTCGGAGGGGGATGGTCAGCTGGTGGAAGGATGGAGGGTCAATGTGTCGCATATGGAGGCAAAATCAGGATGTTCAAAACTAATGAGTCCATGGTCGGATGACGGAGACGCGGTCGTTAAAGTTAGCCACGCCCACTGCGAGTTTGAGTTCTCAAAGGCAGAGCGGCGTTGGCTTCAGCAGGATTCTCACGGGTCGAGTTTGACCTCAGGGTCAAACAACGGCAGCGTTGTTAAAAGAAAATAAATAGTTGAACGTGTTCAAGTTTCGACTAGAGATTGGACGGCCACAGTGAGTTTTGCATGTGGCGTCCCACAAGGCGCGATTTGAGGCCCCGTAGTTTTTGGTCCAGATGAGCTTTCTCAGCCCGGGATCCCAAAAATATCACTAAACTAAATGTTTTGGGCATCCCACGACTTACGTCTGATGTCGGGGCTTATTGCTAAAGCAGGAAGTGGAGTAGCTGGGCTAGGAAGTACGATGTGGAGCTGGTTGCGTGGCATACCGTATGTTTGTTATGTCATCAGAATTAGAATTATTTATCTTTTGTTAATAATTTACAGATTTAGGTGTTCAACTGTTCAACCAATCGGATTATTTCCCGGTAGATCAGCTCTGTAACAAACTACCGTTAACAAAGCCGTGTTGTTATTGTACGTTTCTGAAAACTACGGACATGTTGTACGTTAAAGTTGTTTGCCTTTCACCAGAGTGACATCGTGTGAAGGTCAACAGGAATGAGTTCTACGTTGTGTAATATCGAATACGACCACCAAGCACGTTTACAAAGGACTTGTGGGAGGGGCTTAAAGTCAACGTTGGTGCTTTTTACATAACTTTATAAACACTGCTACATGACGTTACGTAAGTCTGCAGGGAGGTTGTTGTTGTTGTTGTTTATTTACAGTAAGGATGTTGGAAGCCAACGAGGCGTTGTACGTTTCTGCTAGCGGGATAAAGGATATCAAACGTTTAGCGAAACCTCTTTTTGACTCAGACGTCTTCATCGGATCCGACGGTTTGCAGAAATGTAATTTGGGAAAATCTGGAATCTGGAATGGTCAGTAGGTTAGCTGATGCTGATGTCAGTAATAGTTAGTTTAGTTAGTTGTGAAGTGCAGACGCCTCCGGGGTCTAGAGGAGCTTTAGGGGGGGGGGGGGGGGGGCAGTAGAGGAGGACACTTGGATAAAGGGTAAATGGACCTCTTACTCTGGCCAGCATCTGTAAACAGCAGTTATGCTTTACGGGGGCCTCTTTCTGTGGCGGTTTCTACAGGAGAAGGTGCACAGAGAAGTCTGTTAGCGGCCTCTTAAAGAGACAGACACGCGAAGCCCGGCCTCTTAAAGAGACAGACACGCGACGCCCGGCCTCTTAAAGACACAGACACGCGACGCCCGGCCTCTTAAAGAGACAGACACGCGACGCCCGGCCTCTTAAAGACACAGACATGCGACGCCCGGCCTCTTAAAGAGACAGACACGCGACGCCCGGCCTCTTAAAGAGACAGACACGCGACGCCCGGCCTCTTAAAGACACAGACACGCGACGCCCGGCCTCTTAAAGACACAGACATGCGACGCCCGGCCTATAAAAGAGACAGACACGCGACGCCCGGCTTCTTAAAGAGACAGACACGCGACGCCCGGCCTATAAAAGAGACAGACACACAATGTCCGGCCTCTTAAAGAGACAGACACGCGACGCCCGGCCTCTTAAAGCGACAGACACGCGACGTCCGGCCTCTTAAAGACAGACATGCGACGCCCGGCCTATAAAAGAGACAGACACGCGACGCCCGGCCTCTTAAAGACACAGACATGCGACACCCGGCCTATAAAAGAGACAGACACGCGACGCCCGGCTTCTTAAAGAGACAGACACGCGACGCCCGGCCTATGAAAGAGACAGACACGCGACTCCCGGCCTCTTAAAGCGAGATGACACACGAGGTCCGGCCTCTTAAAGTGACAGACACACAACGTCCGGCCTCTTAAAGAGACAGACACACAACGTCCGGCCTCTTAAAGAGACAGACACGCGACGCCCGGCCTCGGCTCCGTTCACATGAAAGTTTTAATAAAACAAACAGAACAAAAAGATCTTAAAGTAAATTTCTAATCATGAATTTAGGGAGAGAATAAAATAAAAGTGAGTTCAAACTGCAAGTGAACATTTACTTTGCGTATTGGTCATTTCCTATTGTCAAATATAATATAACTAATGTTAATATTGGGTGTGACATTTGCTCAAAAGGTCTACATTGTGAAGGGAGACTTGGATTTAGTGAGAAATGTATCCTGAAATTTCCACTAACAAATGAACTAATTGTTATTTAAATAACAAGATAGAACTATTTTTTTAATTACAAGAGGGACACAAATCTGAGTCTTTGTTAAGGCGGACATGTTTTCTTGCAGTGTGGTGCGACTACTCGATATAACTAGAAGCCAGGAGCCCAGGTATTGAGTCACGCTTTGATAAAGAGAGTTCATCCAATCAGCCGCGGCCTTCTTTCCACAGCGAGACAATGAGACGTCGAAACGTCCGCGAGCGCTTCGCTGAAACTGAAAAACAGTCAAGGCCATTTCTTTATGAGACGCTCTGTAAACACGGGAGAAGCACAGCAGGGACTGCTTGGGAAAAAAAGAAGAAGAAGGAGGTGGCGAACTGAAAGAAGCAGATGAGTAAAAAAAAAGGACAAAATGAAATTAATCTTCTATTTCAGGTTTACAATTTAAATCTCAATTTAAAGTTGCTCTCATTTCACTGGAAGTTTATTCCCTTGGTTTTGAGAAAGAAGATGAGAAAGAAATGTACTTCCCTCTGGAGATCTTGTACTACTTAACCAATCCCTTCATTGTTTACAATAACTACTTATGTCCAATCCTCACAATATTTCTACCAAAATGGCCAAAGTTTAGTTTTCACTGCACGTTTTCTCAGTAAATAATCTAATTGCCTGAAGCATCATATGTTTGTGAATAAATGGAGGAAGGAAGCTGCTACCTTTAGACACAGTGTTCAATAAGCTCTTATTGTGAAGGGAAGTTATTGACCGATTGCCTATACAAAATAACACATGATGCTTTCGAGGATTCTTACATTTGCATTTACATTTACATTTTCAAATGTTCAATCATCAAATGTTAGCGTTACAATTTTGTTTAGCATTTTTTATTTCTTAGCATTTTTAAATATCTAGCATTTGTATTTTTAGCATTTTTTATTTATAAAATGTCCAAATATTTCAATTTCTCAAATATTTGTTTTAATGTTTACATTTTTTTAATTGTCAATTTCTTTGGATTTTAAAATGTTCAACTTTTCAATTTGTGTAATGTTCACAGTTTCAAATAAAAAAAATATATACATTTTTTTCAATTTCCAGATTTTCAAATGTTTTGGAGTATTTTTTCAAATCAACAAAAACAAATACGCTTTCTTGAATCACTCCATCTAGCTGCCAGTTTAACATTTCCAGATGATTCATCTGAAGCGAAAGCTGACGACGAAAGAAAATCAGACTTTTAGTGCGTTTCCCTTTGCAGCCTGAGACTGCAGCAGAGCTCCTGCAGGGGGCGCTGCGCTCAGCCTCACCATGTGTGGCAGCTGGATGTTGGCCAGGCTGTTGATGAGCGACTGGCTGAGGTTGGCCAGCTCGTGCAGCAGCGAGTCGTTCTGCTGCTCGATCACCTTGTTCTCGTCCTCGATGGACTTCAGGCTGCTCTCCATGGTCGTGATCTGGGAGAGCAACGACAGCAACGTCAGCGGCGGTGGGGGAGGGGCGGTGGGGTTTAATGGAGAGACGACAGGAACCAGTCAGATGAAGAGATAAAGAGACGAGTGCTGTCGTACTGATTACATGTTATCACACCCACCATATCGTCTGTCCTAAGTTTATATCAACGGAAATAATGATTATATTTACTCATTGACTCCCCTGGCTTGCCCGTGGCCATTGGCCCATGTTTCAGATTAAAAGCATACCCAGAAATGGCAAAAATGCCGCCGAAGAGCTTTTAATGTGAAATATCTGTCCAGGGATTGAGTTTCATGATAGTTGCTTTACACCAATAAAAGAACATAGAAGTAAAATCAGTTGGATTTGATTAGTACATTTAAAAAAATAGTATTTCTGTGGGGAAATCTATGATATTTTAAATGTATGAAGACAACAGGTCAACACGGATGAAATCATTTAACACTTGGAGCATAAAAAAGATGTCTGACTAAAATATACTAAACTATATAGTATATATATATATGTATGTATATATATATATATATCTCACTGTCAATATTTCACAGATGATGCAATGTGTTTTACACAAAAGATTTTCCAAATTATAGAACTTCTCAATTAGCATCCAGAGAAAATAGTTATATAAATATATACTATATATATATATAGTATATATTTACACAAACGTTGCATCATCTGTGAGATCTTGGCAGTGGGTCTCTTTGTATTATATGTGATGTATCTACTCGTGTGAATAATGTTCCATATTCAGTATAAAGCCGCAGCAGCGTCTGGTTTATTTGTAACACCACATCCTCGATGTATTTACACGACCGTGAACGCACCATCAGGAGCCTCCTTACTTGTGTCCTCAGCTTTATCATGTCCGACTCCCCTTGAGTGTTGGACTCGTTCAGATCTTTGATTTCTTCATCCAGCTGTTTGATTTCTTCGTCGTTTTCGATGCCTGACCCCAACAGAGAGAGCATTTCATTCAATAACAAATAATAATCATTACAAATATAGATTTTCATATAGATTTTGAATGTTTTTGTTCCATGTATTGAACCCCATTAGTAATATAAAAGTGAGATATATAGTCTGGTACATGAGAAAACTCAAATGGCCCAGACATTTTGGAGCCCTCGCCTAAACTCTCTTTACTCAAAAGGCTCTAACTTTGTCCTGCTTCACTTTTTCTAAGCCAAACTTCGCGGAGATACTCGTCAGATATTGTGCTATGATGCTCACAAAGTTTGAACCTTTCAGCTCCATCATTCCAAAGATATTATCATAATAAAAAGTGTTTTTTACCAGGCGAACCTGTAACTTTTTTAATTTGTTCTGTGTGCCGTCTTCATTTAATCTGAACCAGGAACATAAAGGCTGATATTCACACATCTGGAGTATTCTCACAAGTGTTTACTTTTATTCTAACACGAAAAAATATTCAAATATCCCCTGTGGTAGAGGAGACAGACTCTTTTTTAGTTTGGGTATGTTTTTTCGAGCAGAGGTCTAAAAAGCTTGAACCCCGATGTGTTTGTGTCCTTCTCCTTCTCTGCTTCGGGCTTCGTCTCTGACCTTTGCTCGCTCTTTGCTTGATTGTCAACATCTCCACGCCGCTCATCCGGGCCTTCTTCATGGCCGACGTGGCCCGGGGACACCCGGAGAGGCTGCAATGACACACACACACACACACATTGACGAAAGCTTTTCCTTCGATGGACCTTCAAGCTGCTGCAAGGAAATGAATCTACGTCTGCGTCACCATTCGATGAAATGCGGAAAAAAAATATCAATCGAAAACAAGCAATAGTGACAAAAGAGCAATTTTTGCGCGATACGGTTGAAACAGAATGACACAGAGCCACGCCCACCTCCGGTGGGTCAGGAAGCTCCCGCTGACGTGACCCGAGCCGTCGCAGCCGGGCGTCGGGCAGCTCATGCCGTCCGTCTTGCCGGACTTCCAGACGAACTGCGAGCCGTCCACGTAGCTGTCCTTCTGCCTCTTGGCCGCCAGGGGGCAGCCCGACGCGCTGCGGTGGGAGGCGTACTTCCCCGTCACGTGACCCTGGCCGTCGCAGCCGGGCACCGGACACCTGGCGAGAGGGAGGAGGCAGAGCGGCGAGAGCTCAGAGAGTCTCCTCCTGGGGCGACGGTCGCTCCGTCGGCCGAGTCGTCCTCGGGCCGGAAGGCGGGCTCCGAAGTTGTATAGATGATAATCGTCGTGTACAAGTTCTGCAGGTCGTATCCCAAAGTGACACATACTGTGAATGTCCTTCAGGAAACGACACCGTTCCACCCGCCGTGGCCCGAACGCTCCGAACGCTCATCTCAAGTCTTCTTCTACACAGCATGATGTCATCATTTAGGAAATGATGGTCATGGGGACGCTTTAGGGGCGGGGCTACAAGGTGATTGACAGATCGACGCCAAAGACGTATACGGCGTCTCTACGTCCCTCCTCCTCAGTCCTTAGAGGGGCACTTCCTGTTCATTGAAATAACCAAGATGGCGGCGGGAAAAATCCAAGATGGCAAAATCCTCGAACTCAAGGATTCCAAACATCAGAAACCGGCGAGTTCCGTCTCCTAATATGCAGACAACAGAACTCTGAGGAAACCAAGTTGAATACGATGAAGTATTATCCATATGAAGCTAGTTTGACTCTTTGGGAATCCATTGATTAATCCAACGGTTGTCTTGAAAGGAACAAAAACGATTTAAAAACTGAGAGTGTGAAAACCTCTTCACCAAAACCAATAAAAAAAGAACTTTATTTAATTTGACGCCCATGTATTTGGACCTCTGGTTTACCCCGTGCTCAGCATGAGGAGCAACCTGGGGTTGGACGTCTCTTAGAGTCTTAAAGTCTTTAGAGTCTTAGCGTATTTAGGGTTGTTAGAGTAGTTAAAGTATTTAGAGTCTTTAGAGTCTTAGAGACTTTAGAGTTTTAGAGTCTTTAGAGTATTAGAGACTTTAGAGTCTTAGAGTCTTAGATACTTTAGAGTCTTAGAGTCTGTAGAATCTTAGAGTCTTAGCGTATTTAGGGTTGTTAGAGTAGTTAAAGTATTTAGAGTCTTTAGAATCTTAGAGACTTTAGAGTTTTAGAGTCTTTAGAGTATTAGAGACTTTAGAGTCTTAGAGTCTTAGATACTTTAGAGTCTTAGAGTCTGTAGAATCTTAGAGTCTGTAGAGTCTTTAGAGTCTTAGCGTATTTAGGGTTGTTAGAGTAGTTAAAGTATTTAGAGTATTTAGAGTCTTTAGAGTCTTCGAGACTTTAGAGTTTTAGAGTCTTTAGAGTTTTAGAGTCTTTAGAGTATTAGAGACTTTAGAGTCTTTAGAGTCTTAGATACTTTAGAGTCTTAGAGTCTGTAGAATCTTAGAGTCTTAGAGTCTTTAGAGTCTTTAGAGTCTTAAAGTCTTTAGAGTCTTAGAGTATTTAGGGTTGTTCGAGTAGTTAAAGTATTTAGAGTCTTTAGAGTATTATAGTCTTATAGTCTGAGAGTCTTTAGAGTATTTAGGCTCTTTAGAGTCTTAGGAGTCTTTAGAGTCTTTGGAGTCTTTAGAGTCTTAGAGTCTTTAGAGTCTTAGAGACTTTAGAGTCTTAGATACTTTAGAGTCTTAGAGTCTTTAGAGTCTGTAGAGTCTTAGAGTCTTTAGAGTCTTAGATACTTTAGAGTCTTAGAGTCTTAGAGTCTTAGAGTCTGTAGAGTCTTAGAGTCTGTAGAGTCGTGGTTGAAGGACAAAGCGTTCTAGCCACTGATTGGTCGAGCCGGACGTGGAGTCACTGCTCGCTATGCGGACGGCGCCCCGCTCGTCCTCCTGCTTCGCGGTGACATTTGCGTCGGCGGGTCGATCCCCTCGCAGACACTCAGGTTTTTAGCTTAATTATGAACCGGCGGCTAATGATGATGGTGTGTGTGTGGTGGGGGGGGGGGGGTGGACAGCTGGCTGCAGACCGACACCAGCTGAACTTATTATTCACAAGGTTGTACCGGCTTAACATTGCGGCTCTGCTTTAAGGGAAATGTCAGGCGCTCGCTGACGCTAACCTTTAGTGCTCTCGGCCTGCTGGGAGGTGAAGTGGAGGACTGACCACCGCAAGCTTCTCAAATATTCTTCCCTAAAGTTAGAAAAGGTCAACGCACACAGGCGGAATTTTAAGAGAGAGCAGATGAATCTGTTAACGACGTGACAGATGGAGAGCTATAATTCATATTCACACACCTTTAACACTCAATGTGAATAACTGTGACGCTCGCTAAGCTCCGCAGGTTTTAAAGGGCAGAATCTTTGAGACACTTCCTGTCGTTTTAGAAATTATTTCTCAAACCAGTGCAGGATTAATTGATAAGTCAAAAGTCACTTCATTCTTATTCATCAAGCAAAAATTCCCAAACTTTCTTACGTTTTTTTCTTCATCATAATATCTCTTTTGGATTGCAGGTCAAGAACTTGGCATGAGTTCACAAAAAATAAGTCTATGCTTCATGTGTTAGAGCTGCATTCTCTCTCCTGACCACCAGGGGGCGACTCCTCTGGTTGTATAGAAGTCTATGCTTCATGTGTTAAAGCTGCATTCTCTCTCCTGACCACCAGGGGGCGACTCCTCTGGTTGTATAGAAGTCTATGCTTCATGTGTTAAAGCTGCATTCTCTCCTGACCACCAGGGGGTGACTGCTCTGGTTGTATAGAAGTATATGCTTCGCATGTTAAAGCTGCATTCTCTCTCCTGACCACCAGGGGTCAACTCATCTGGTTGTATAGAAGTCTATGCTTCATGTGTTAAAGCTGCATTCTCTCCTGACCACCAGGGGGCGACTCCTCTGGTTGTATAGAAGTATATGCTTCATGTGTTAAAGCTCCATTCTCTCTCCTGACCACCAGGGGGCGACTCCTCTGGTTGTATAGAAGTCTATGCTTCATGTGTTAAAGCTCCATTCTCTCTCCTGACCACCAGGGGGCGACTCCTCTGGTTGTATAGAAGTCTATGCTTCACATGTTAAAGCTGCATTCTCTCTCCTGACCACCAGGGGACTCCTCTGGTTGTATAGAAGTCTATATAGTGACTCTACTTCTCTTGATGTATTCCCTCAGTAAACATTGTAAACATGAGTTTATGTCTCAGTCTCTAGTTTCAAGTCTTCTTCTATACAGCATGATGTCATCATTTATACTTTATGGTCTGTAGAGTCACACAGACCATAAAGCAGGGGAAGCTTTAGGGGCGGGGCTACAGGTGATTGACCAGAGACATATACACTGTTTCTACGTCACTCCTCATTCCAGATGTGGTCACTTCCTGTTAGCTGGTTGCAAAACAGCCAAGATGGCGACGGCGAAACCTCCGAACTTGTGTCTTCAAAACAACGGTGACATAAAGACCATGAAGTTTCTTTTTTCAGAACTTCAAGACCGAGTAAAGACCTCAACCCGTCATGCTGACCCACCTCTTCAGTTCTTACCTTTTCACCATCAAGACATTCAATATTTGCAGACGGCTATTTTGGATTTTCATGTCTAACGGATTTTTGTTCTGCAGCAGAACCAAAAGACGGGTTCTGTGTTTCTCATCGTTGAGACCAGAATGGAGCAAAAGAAGAAAGACAATATTGGAATTGGATTCATCAAATTGCCAAAAAAAACACTGCTTGGTAACAGCGATCCGTCAACACTGCTTCTTCACTAATGAATCTCCTCAAAATACGAAACTTTGATCTCGAATTTGCTCCTTCTTTCCCTAAAATGAAGAGAGTTGAAATAGTCGTCTTGATTCTGCTCCTCCTTGACCCTCTTGGCTTTTAATCAGGATTTATTCTGGCCTTGGACTGAGACGCTCCAGGACGCTGACTGGCTGTATTCCACGAGATAGAGGTGAGGAGGTCGTTTCAAAGCATCACTTCGTGAATAGACACGACCCCTCAGTAGAAGGTCCGCCTCCTCGTGAGCCCCCTCCTCAAACTCCCCTCGTGTTGGAGGAACCTTACTTGATAGACTCCTGGTCCTCCTTCTCCTCTTTGCTGTGGAGGACTTTGATGCCGCTCTTCTTGGCTCGTGGACATCCGGACAGACTGCAGGACAGAAGAACATCTGCAGCGTGACGTACTGCGTGTGTTTGGCTCGTGTTCGGCTCGCGGTCCGGAGCGGCTACTGTACCTCCTGTGGGAGGCGTAGTTCCCAGTGATGTGTCCGGATCCATCGCAGCCGGAGGTCGGACACCTGGGGCACAGACACAGGGGGTTACACGGCGCTTTGGTCTTCTACCGCGGACTTGACCCCGCTCTGGACTCCAGACCGCCCGGACCCGGTTCTGTTCAGTGGTCTTGAATGCCCTGAACAAACTCAGAAGTATCAATTGGACCCAATCTGCACACTCACATACTTTGGTTTGTGGACGGATGTTTTGAAGCCTTGAGTTTGGACATTGTTGTCGTCCCATTGTTGAACAGAAGTGACCACATGTGGAATGAGGAGGAGTGACGTAGAGACGGAGTATACGTCCCTGGTGTCGACCTGTCAATCACCTTGAAGCCCCGCCTACCCGAGACCTTCATGGTCTGTTGACTCTACAGACCATGAAGTGCTAAATGATGACATCATGCTGTATAGAAGAAGACTTGAAACTAGAGACATGAACTCATGTTTACAATGTTTACTGAGGGAATACATCAAGAGAGAGGTAGAGTCATTATATAGACTTCTATACAACCAGAGGAGCCCCCTGGTGGTCAGGAGAGAGAATCCAGCTTTAACACATGAAGCATAGACTTCTATACAACCAGAGGAGTCGCCCCCTGGTGGTCAGGAGAGAGAATACAGCTTTAACACATGAAGCATAGACTTCTATACAACCAGAGGAGTCGCCCCCTGGTGGTCAGTAGAGAGAATGCAGCTTTAACACATGAAGCATATACTTCTATACAACCAGAGGAGTCGCCCCTGGTGGTCAGGAGAGGGAATGCAGCTTTAAGACATGAAGCATATACTTCTATACAACCAGAGGAGTCGCCCCTGGTGGTCAGTAGAGAGAATGCAGCATTAACACATGAAGCATAGACTTCTATACAACCAGAGGAGTCGCCCCCTGGTGGTCAGTAGAGAGAATGCAGCTTTAAGACATGAAGCATAGACTTCTATACAACCAGAGGAGTCGCCCCCTGGTGGTCAGTAGAGAGAATGCAGCTTTAACACATGAAGCATAGACTTCTATACAACCAGAGGAGTCGCCCCCTGGTGGTCAGTAGAGAGAATGCAGCTTTAACACATGAAGCATAGACTTCTATACAACCAGAGGAGTCGCCCCCTGGTGGTCAGTAGAGAGAATGCAGCTTTAACACATGAAGCATATACTTCTATACAACCAGAGGAGTCGCCCCTGGTGGTCAGGAGAGGGAATGCAGCTTTAAGACATGAAGCATATACTTCTATACAACCAGAGGAGTCGCCCCTGGTGGTCAGTAGAGATAATGCAGCTTTAACACATGAAGCATAGACTTCTATACAACCAGAGGAGTCACCCCTGGTGGTCAGTAGAGATAATGCAGCTTTAACACATGAAGCATAGACTTCTATACAACCAGAGGAGTCGCCCCCTGGTGGTCAGGAGAGGGAATGCAGCTTTAAGACATGAAGCATAGACTTCTATACAACCAGAGGAGTCGCCCCCTGGTGGTCAGTAGAGAGAATGCAGCTTTAAGACATGAAGCATAGACTTCTATACAACCAGAGGAGTCGCCCCCTGGTGGTCAGTAGAGAGAATGCAGCTGTAAGACATGAAGCA
>NC_079399.1:2249121-2256621 GCF_029220125.1 Pseudoliparis swirei | reverse complement strand
AGCCTTCATGGTGATGGAGCCTTCATGGTGATGGAGCCTTCATGGTGATGGAGCCTTCGTGGTGATGGAGCCTTCATGGTGATGGAGCCTTCATGATGGAGCCTTCATGGTGATGGAGCCTTCATGATGGAGCCTTCATGGTGATGGAGCCTTCGTGGTGATGGAGCCTTCATGATGGAGCCTTCATGGTGATGGAGCCTTCGTGGTGATGGAGCCTTCATAATGATGGAGCCTTCATGATGATGGAGCCTTCGTGATGGAGCCTTTATGATGGAGCCTTTGTGGTGATGGAGCCTTCATGATGGAGCCTTCATGATGGAGCCTTCATGGTGATGGAGCCTTCGTGATGGAGCCTTTGTGGTGATGGAGCCTTTGTGATGGAGCCTTTGTGATGGAGCCTTCATGATGGAGCCTTTGTGGTGATGGAGCCTTTGTGATGGAGCCTTTGTGGTGATGGAGCCTTTGTGATGGAGCCTTTGTGGTGATGGAGCCTTTGTGATGGAGCCTTTGTGGTGATGGAGCCTTTGTGATGGAGCCTTTGTGGTGATGGAGCCTTTGTGATGGAGCCTTTGTGATGGAGCCTTTGTGGTGATGGAGCCTTTGTGGTGATGGAGCCTTTGTGGTGATGGAGCCTTTGTGATGGAGCCTTTGTGGTGATGGAGCCTTTATGATGGAGCCTTTGTGGTGATGGAGCCTTCGTGATGGAGCCTTCATGATGGAGCCTTTGTGATGGAGCCTTCATGATGGAGCCTTTGTGGTGATGGAGCCTTTGTGATGGAGCCTTCATGATGGAGCCTTTGTGGTGATGGAGCCTTTGTGATGGAGCCTTTGTGGTGATGGAGCCTTTGTGATGGAGCCTTCGTGATGGAGCCTTTGTGGTGATGGAGCCTTTGTGATGGAGCCTTTGTGGTGATGGAGCCTTTGTGATGGAGCCTTTGTGGTGATGGAGCCTTTGTGATGGAGCCTTCGTGATGGAGCCTTTGTGGTGATGGAGCCTTTGTGATGGAGTCTTCGTGATGGAGCCTTTGTGGTGATGGAGCCTTCGTGATGGAGCCTTCGTGGTGATGGAGCCTTTGTGATGGAGCCTTCATGATGGAGCCTTTATGATGGAGCCTTTGTGATGGAGCCTTCGTGGTGATGGAGCCTTTGTGATGGAGCCTTCATGATGGAGCCTTTATGATGGAGCCTTTGTGGTGATGGAGCCTTTATGATGGAGCCTTTGTGGTGATGGAGCCTTCATGATGGAGCCTTTATGATGGAGCCTTTGTGGTGATGGAGCCTTATGGAGCCTTCGTGGTGATGGAGCCTTCATGATGGAGCCTTCATGATGGAGCCTTTATGATGGAGCCTTTGTGGTGATGGAGCCTTTATGATGGAGCCTTTGTGGTGATGGAGCCTTTGTGGTGATGGAGCCTTTGTGGTGATGGAGCCTTTATGATGGAGCCTTTGTGGTGATGGAGCCTTTGTGGTGATGGAGCCTTTATGATGGAGCCTTTGTGGTGATGGAGCCTTTATGATGGAGCCTTTGTGGTGATGGAGCCTTTATGATGGAGCCTTTGTGGTGATGGAGCCTTTATGATGGACCCTTTGTGGTGATGGAGCCTTTATGATGGAGCCTTTGTGGTGATGGAGCTTTCATGATGGAGCCTTCGTGGTGATGGAGCCTTTGTGGTGATGGAGCCTTCATGATGGAGCCTTCGTGGTGATGGAGCCTTCATGATGGAGCCTTCATGATGATGGAGCCTTCATGATGGAGCCTTTGTGGTGATGGAGCCTTTGTGATGGAGCCTTTGTGGTGATGGAGCCTTCGTGATGATGGAGCCTTCATGATGATGGAGCCTTCATGATGGAGCCTTCGTGATGATGGAGCCTTCGTGGTGATGGAGCCTTCATGATGATGGAGCCTTCATGATGATGGAGCCTTTATGATGGAGCCTTCGTGGTGATGGAGCCTTCATGATGGAGCCTTCGTGGCAGTCTGCTCTGCAGTCCACACCCCACCCCTCCTCAGTGGGGAGCAGGCATTGTTCGGGGCCCGTCTGGAGAGGAGGAACCCCATCACGCCGCGGTTCCTCCGCCACGCCGCCGCGCTTCATTAACGAATGCAATTACTCTCCTGAATAAATAAAAAAATGGCGCTCCGAATCCAACGAGGCGAATGTAGCTATTTGCCGCATGAATCGTTCCCCGTGATGTCGGATCTGGGAGGATTTCTTTTTTTAAAGGCGTGCGGAGGATCCGTCGTGTTTTACTTCTGTATTAACGGTGTGATTCAGCGTTTTAATGCACCGCGCCCGAGCTACCCGGAGCGACGCAGTGCCTCTTTTTGACCACACGAGGGCGCACTGAGCCCAGTGAGAGAATCCTTTCACTAACGAATGCTATCAGATTTATTTTGACTTGAAAAAAGAATCTTCATCTTTCCCGAAAGACTCCTCAAGCATATTCATTTGTCGCACTTTTCAATTCGGTACTTAACAAAAAAATGTTTTAAATAGCTGGAATCACATTTATTCTGCATAATAACGTTTCACTGACTGTAATTTAAGAATGTTTAAATTATTCAACAATGGGGCCGAAGACAAGTCACTTTTTGGTTGTGTCTCCTGTGGTTTGGTGCTCCGAGCAGGCGTGGCCTCAGTTGCTCTTAAACAGGGGTCCCCAAACTTTTTCTTGTGAGGGCCACATAACGTTTGCCTCGTCTGCTGGAGGGCCAGCCGGGGGGGGGGGGGGTGCTAGTGAGAAGTGAGTGTGCTCACCTATGCGCGCGCATCACGGCTCATCACTCACGCTCGCGTGCACACAGCATTTAACGGAGCAGCGCGTGCGCTCTGATCGCTCTTTTAATGTAGTATCGATACTAAAAATATGGGGGGGTGGAATTACAGAGTGGGGGGTGGAGATTTCACCCTGTTATAATAGTAGGGATAACACTGGAGTAGATAAGCGTGTCTTCTTGTCTGATCAATACGCAACTGTGAGGTGCGCGAATGGACCGAGCGGCCAGCTGCTGATCACTCAACAGCCCGACTTGCACGAGCAGACGGTGCACCGAAGACTCATTTTGACCCAGGAAAAATCCTGGATGCGCGCGCCACTCGCTGTGAGTGCATGCGCGTGCAGACAGCATTTAACGGAGCGGAGCAGCGCGTGCGCTCTGATCGCTCTTTTAATGAAGTATCGATACTAAAAATATGCTAAATCACATCGTTTTTAACGTACGGGTACTTTGTTATTATCGCTACACCGTGCAGCGTGACGGCAGCAGATGTATCGGACTAACATCCAAGCTAACCTAACTTCCCAAACGCTGTGGACATCTGAACGCTGATTGGCCGAGACGCGACACGTCCATCAAAGATGTTTTATTGCAAAGAGCACCACTCCACATTTTCTCCGCGTCTCACTGCAATCTCAACGGCAGCGGGCCAGGTGAAAAAAATAATAAATTGGAACGCGTCTCTGGTATTGTTCAGGGGGCCGGTCCACATGGGGAGGCGGGCCGGATCCGGCCCGCGGGCCGTAGTTTGGGGACCACTGCTCTTAAAGGTGCAGCGTGTAACATCTGGCCGACCAGCAGGGGGCAGCAGTCCACCTCTGATGGGTCCAGGTGATATAAACGATCACGGGTTATAAATAGCAGCGTAAAACATCATAAAAGTCTCATCCTCCAGTGGTCAGTGAGGGGACGAATGTCATGGTGAACCAATCAGAGGAGGAGGAGGGCGGGTCATGAGATTATTGCTGAGTTACAGAGTTTTATCGTACTCTTAGATATTAAAAGCTTGAGAGTTAATATCTTCCTCTATGGACTAAAACTAAATTAGTTCCTCCACCGCAGGTCTGTCTTCCTCTCACACATGAAATGTACTTTTAAATGACCACGGGGTGTCCGGGAGAGCGTTTACAGAGACGCTCCGGGCCGACGCTCTGGGCCGACGCTCCGGGCCGACGCTCCGGGCCGACGCTCCGGGCCGACGCTCCAGGCCGACGCTCCGGCGAAGCGATGCCTCTCCGCCTGAACTCCTCTCACGTTCTCCTTTCTGACACTTTGGATTTAATCCAACAAGCGTTTGGAATCTCTTCGTCGTCTCCGTCGTCTCAGGTCGGGACTGAGGACGCTACGGTGACTCGCTATCGCCTCTGCAGGCTAGAAATGGTATTACAGGACGGGGATGGGCCGCGGCTATTGGGCTCACTTCCCTCCAAACTTTAACCTCTTTACATTCAATCAATAATATTAGTTATAAAACTGAAGTTCTCGCCAGATCTTTTTTAAAGGTTCATGTAAGTAAGTATTAAGTAAGTAATAATAATAAGAAATTAAGAAATGTTTTTAAGTTGCATTCTTTGGTGTAATTCTAATTGTTTGGTCTTTTCAGACATTTAAACTCTCGGCTTTCTGTGAGCAGCTATGGTTCTCTCCGTAAACATAAACAGATGCTCGACCTTTCCCAAACTCACAGAACTCGTCTCATCCGTGTGAAGTATTGAGGATAGAATCTTCCCCTCCGCGTCAGAGAAGCAGCATCCCTTCTTTTTCATCTTCTCCTAATCTGCGTGAGCTCCTTCAACATAAACTCCGGGTTCCTTAAATCTCTCAATTTCATGCTTCAAATTATCTCCGTATACTTTGCATGATTTGGGGGCGGGCTGCCGAAATATTACCGCTGGTGGTTAAACCTGACTAAGCATTCCACCTTAAATAAACCTGACGAACTATTCCACCTTAATTAAACCTGACTAACTATTCCACCTTAAATAAATTGGACTAAGTATTCCACCTTAAATAAACCTGACTAAGTATTTCCTCTTAATTAAACTTGACTAAATATGTGATCTGAATTAAACCTGACTAACTATTCCACCTTAATTAAACCTGACTAACTATTCCAACTTAAATAAATCTGACTAAGTATTCCACCTTAAATAAACCTGACTAAGTATTTCCTCTAAATTAAACTTGACTAAATATGTGATCTTAATTAAACCTGACTAACTATTCCACCTTAAATAAACCTGAGTAACTATTCCACCTTAATTAAACCTGACTAACTATGCCACCTTAAATAAACCTAAGTATTTCATCTTAATTAAACCTGACTAACTATTCCACCTTAAATAAACGTAAGTATTCCACCTTAAATAAACCTGACAAAGTGTTTCATCTTAGTTCAACCTGACTCAGTATTCCGTCTTGTTCAACCTGACTCAGTGGCCCCTCCCCCTACCTCCTTGTGGTCGGGCTCGTCCCCCAGGCGTTTGATCTTGGTATAGTCCACCGGCAGGTCCCAGCAGTCGGCGTCGCTCAGCTGGTAGCAGCGGCTGCTGAGCAGCGCCTGCCTGTGGGGGGACATGGGCTCCAGGGGGGTCAGCACCGAGCCGCCGCCCTCCGGCCCGCCGGGCGGCCCAGTCACGGCCACCGCGCCGCCGCCGCCGTCCTCCATGACGCCCACGGGATTCTGGAGGGAGGAGACCTCGTGGTCACGGGGTTTAAGTTCACAATCCAGAGCGGGCCGAGACGTTCTGGGCCTTCGACCCGAATGCCTTCCAGACCGAGAAGCTTGGCGTCTCTCAAGAATGATTTAAAAAAGATTAACGGTTTTAAACTCTCAAATATCAAATTCTGTAACTGCCTCAAAATATGGGAGGAGCCAGAGCTCACAAGGCCAGAGTTTCAGTTGAGCTCCTCCCAGGCTTCCGATAAAATCCCCCTTAAAGGGGCGGCGCTCATTCTTATTCCAACCGGAGTCTTCATTTTTTTATTAAACCTTTATTTAACCCGGGGACACCCAATGAGGTCAGAAACCCGTTTCTAGGGTCAACGTGTCATAGTTCTGTCCATCAGATTTATCAATAATAAAAACATTCTACTCACCAAGTGAACCGCTGAGATCTGGAAAGAAAATAAAAATAATTTAGAGGTGATGCAGCAAATGAAGTGTTAGTAGAAATAATAATAATAATATAATAATAATTATAATATAATAATATAATAATAATAATAATAATATTATATTATAATAATAATCCTTCATTGTGAATGAAAACAAGTTTTAAAACTTAGGTAAAATCTAAACATGAGGCTCTCAGACTGCTGGTGTTTCTAGATTAGCGAGAGTTAAACCTTTATTTTGGCAGGTGCATTGTTTATGATCATAACGGTCGAGAACACAATGAACACACGTTTTATCAAATAAAACCTGAATCCTATATACATATCTAAATAAATATATATCATTTATAATTTATTTATGTATGATTGTGCTTCTATGTGCACGTTCTTTCTTTTTTTCTTCTCATATTAAGAAAATTAAATAAATAAAAAATTGTATTAAAATAAAAAATAAAAAAACTGAATCCTCCAAAAAAAACCTTTTCCCATCAAGTTGTAACACTTCAGTTGACATTATGGTCTGCCCCCACCCCCCCCCCCCCCCCCCCCTCACCTGAGTCAGCAGGTCTTGGGGTTTCCCCCCCAGAGCCAGAGGGAGCTCCCTGCACCTGGTGGACAGGTTGAGGATGGCGGTGGCCGCCATGTGGGCCGCCTCCATGTCGTGGGTGTAGTCAAAGCTGCTCTTACTGCAGGTGCTGCTGGCGCTACTCCCTCCTCCTCCTCCTCCTCCTCCTCCTCCTCCACAGCTCAGGCTGCTGCTGCTGCTGGGAGCGTAGCTGCTGGTGGTGCTGCTGGCCGGGCTCGACGTCTTACAGTAGCGCTTAGCTGCAGGGAGGCGACGCACACACGCACACACACACACACACACGCACACACACACGCACACACACACACACACACGCACACACACACACACACACACACACACACACACACACACACACGCACACACACACACACACGCACACACACACACGCACACACACACGCACACACACGCACGCACACACACACACACACGCACACACACACACACACGCACACGCACACATGCATACAGACACACCCGCACAGACACACACACACACACATTGACACACACACACACACACACACACACGCACACACGCACACGCACATTGACACACGCACGCACACACACGCACACACACACACGCGCACACGCACACACACGCACACACACACACACACGCACACACGCACACACACGCACACACTTCGTTAGATGGCTGCTGGCATTGAGCCAAACTTTGCAGCAGATGGATGAAAAATTTACAAAAAGAGAAAAGAGGTTCTGTTTCATTAAAAATATACATAAAAGAGAGAGAGGGAGAGAGAGAGGGGGAGAGGGAGAAAGAGAGGGAGATGAGAGAGGGGGAGGAGAGAGGGAGAGAGAGAAAGATAGGGGGAGAGAGAGGGGGTGAGTGGGGGGAGAGGGAGGGAGAGAGACGGGGGGGGGAGGGAGAAAGAGAAGGTCTAAGGTCTCTAGAAGGAGACCTTCTAGAGATCTTCTAGGGACCTTCTAGAGATCTTCTAGAGACCTTCTAGAGACCTTCTAGAGACCTTCTAAAGATCTTCTAGAG